>NC_068422.1:67973164-68095664 GCF_023373465.1 Oncorhynchus keta
GGGACACAAAGGTCACGACGTAAATCATCTGCTCTCCCCGGGACCAAACGTAAAACAACTTGACAGCGAAAACCTTCCAATCCCTCCACGCATAAACTGGGGCAGAAAGAATTTAAACAGTCCAACAGTTTTCTGTGTTGAGTCCAGAATCATCAGCTGCCACATCCAACTAGATTGTTACCTCAGAGAGCCAAGGAGGTAGGCAGAGCTCTACATTCAACTGCAACAATCAAAACATGAATAAAAATGGGAGTTTATTAAAGGGCACAATAACACTGACCCAAACAGTGCTGACGCTTGTAGTAAAGAAGGGTTTTTATCAGAAGTAGTATATTTACCGAGGAATTCAGAAACATTTATACAGAGCAATACAACAACCTGTCACTGCTAACTGAGATATGGCCTGTACAAAAGGTTGCATGCAGTTTAGGTAAACTACTTACTGAGCACAAGAGAGCACGCCAACCCAGTTTAACCCAGAAGCTTCTGTCAAACACAGTTCAACCTGTTGGCTGCATTATGATGACTTCACCAGACACAAAGCCCTCTAAAGTAAAGAACATATGTTGTTCCAAGAGTGGTTAGTTTCGCAGACCTCACTGTGCAGCCTGCCAGACACCAGACAGACCGAGGGAAGGAAGGGGCAGAATATAGAATATAGGTCAATGAAAGGCGGCTCTTCAGTTTGAACATTTGCCCAAAACACAAACCAAAAACACACACGTCTCTCCCACAAACACTCTGTGGGAGCAGGCACATTGCTGGGAAGCTTCCTACATTCTGTAGTGAGGAGAGGTTGGGCAGCAGCACTGTGGGCTGAAGACAGTCCACTGTGGAGGGTCCAGACTTGCCAGGCTAAAGCTAAGAGAAAGAAGACCACCGTGACAGGTAAGTCTATATTCTTCAGATTAAGTTGAGAAAAACGTCATAAGGCTTTCATGAATTTTCTATCTACCTTAAGACTTAGGAGATTTACTAGAAATATGTGACTATAAAAGGGTCATGTTAATTTAGGGTCTGATTCTGGGGGCAGCCTTCAGATAGGGGGCATTGTGATGATTGAACACATTACATACTGTGGTGATGAAACCCAGAAGGTGAAGCCCTGACCTAATTTCTTCCAGACCCGATCGTCTCGTTGTAGTTACTGCGGGCAGCAGAGGTTGACGGGCTGAGAGGCTCTGGAGAAGACGTCAATGAGGAGTGATGGATGACAGGTACAGGTGAAGCATTGGTTTTAATAGAAAATGGCCTTAAAGCCAACTGACCTCGTTGGGAAGGGTTGAGGGTGGTGGGGATGTAAAACTATATACTCCTGTGGACGTAGCATGAGGAGTGGCTGAAGTAAAATATATATATATTTGAAAAAATTATACGGCAATCAGCAAAGCGCATGTTGTCAACGGCACGCCTTGCCGCTGCAAGACTGTATATTATGTACAGTTCACGATTTACACGGGATGGAATTACACTTAAGGAATGCAATAGGCCTGCTCTACTCCAAAATAAGAACATGTTTATAATGAAACTATGCAGCAAATTCACGAGGCAAGCCAGTCTTACCGTGGTTACGTAAAAATGGTAGCCTAATCACTCAAAGCCACTTGAGCACTGATTAACTACGTCTTTCTATGGAGATTACAGACAGGGTTTGTGTGTGTGGGAATCCCGCTGTCCAAATGCCTGTCCGGGGACACCTCTGGCCCAGTTTTAACTACCATTGTATTAACGGTTCTCCTCCCCTGGCGTGACCCACAGGTAAAACACCTATCAGATCAGCTTCACCTTCTAGGAAATATAAATGGGATCTACCGACAGCAGGTTGTCTTGACTTAAGGACATTGTGCTGTTGTAGTAAAGCTGTGTTTGGAGGGCTTAGCAGTTTAGTACTGAAGCTAGGAGGTCAGGAGGACTTGGACGCAGATGTGTAACAAGTACCCGAAACATGTTGTTTTTCTTGGTAGTGTAATAAAGTCCATGATGAATGATATCAGAGCTAATCTTCAATGAAAAGGTACGAATACAATCTTGACCAGAAGACCCGCGTCAAAACCATTCCATTGGAAAAGAAACAAAACGGTTCTGGTTGAAATGTTCTCTTTTTGGCTTCGTAACAAAAACACACGTACCACTGAAAACGGATTGCACATTTCATCTGCTATTTTGTCACGATTGTCACCTGGATACAGACAGAAGACACTCCTTCTGTTCCTTTACAAATGGTTCTCTCAGCAGTGTCCTACAGTAGACTGTCATGGTCCTCTACTATAGCGTGGGGGTAAACCCAACACTTACAAAACCACTGGTTCCTTCATCTACTGCCAGGCATGCTTTGAACAGCCCCATAACAGTCCGTGTGGTAAAGTCAAAGACTTTGGGGAAATGTGGCAGGATGGGGGGGGGTAAAGCAGGCCAACAGACATTTTGCAAAAGGATGTAATTGACTATCGTGCGATGCTGCGATTATCCCGAGAATCTCTGCGGAGCGTTGTGAACCATTACAAGGTGCTCTGTTTTTTTCAGGATACGTTGTTTTTCCAGCAGTTTTTTTTCCATCAGACAAGAGATTACACAATATGGACCGTGGTGGATTCCTGTGTTCTTGCTTTTCGCCATTTGCGTGACCACACGCTGGACTCGACAGTTAATGCCATTCCTTTGGAAATCTGGGAGAAATCTGTTGCGTTCTGGAGCTCACGATATCATTCCTTCTCATTCCTCCCGTGCCAGAAACTGTTCCGTCGAGAATGAGACGCCTCTCAGGATTCGTGTCTCTTTCTGAAAACCTGGTGATAAAGGTCCTTTAACGTAATCCTTTAATCAGATTTTATGGTTACGTAAAATGGGGAAATGGGGTAAAAAAAATATACAGGAAATCCAATGCGTTTAGGCAATGGCTTTCAGATGTCTTAATGAAGAGGCAGAAAGCTGTAGCCTAGGGTCACAGTGTTGTCTTGACAACTTGACAGTCACAGAGAGACACCGTTACTCCGTTACAGCAACAAACCAAACTATCAACAATGTGGTGTAGTGGGGTCTGTGACCACTAAACTATACTCAGGTTGTGTACAGAGACAACTCTTCTCTCACCCCCATTACATAGGTCACACTGTACACCTGTATCAACAAACAGAGACAATTCCCTTGGTTTTATTTAGATAACTTACTATAAGTGTACATTTCCAATGGTTACCCTAGCTGGGAAACAAGAGAGCAGGCTTATCTCAGAGCGTTACATCAGCCTATCCTGTAAGAACAGGGTGAGACATACGATGGCAGAGAGAGGACGAGGTCCACATTCTGTCTCATAGGGTCTTGTACCCAATGCAGGTCAACAGCTCACAGTTGTGTCGGTCACCGTGGCAACTGCAGAGAGTTGGGGACGGATTTGCGGTGCGCGCCGCAGCAACCGAGTTTGATCGCGAGAGGTTGGAAACCACAAACCCACAGTGGCCCTCTGGGCTTTGGTGTGAGGTACAGTTCTCACCCTCTTTACCCTCGTGTGGCTCGTCTGAGAACAAAACGGGACACTCCCCTGTCCCAGAGCTGCATGGTCGGAGGCCTGGGAAGTCTCTTGTCCTGCCTGGAACACAGCTCCTGACATGAGGTCAGAGTATGCTGCATGCACCAGAGGCAACCTTCAGAACAGGACCAGCGCCAGGACAGCTGGGTAATCACACCCCATCCCTTTTCTATTATTGCCCCCCGTTATAAATACCCTCCATTAGGACGGCCAGCTTGCGGTGAATGCCAGGCCGTCCTGCCCTTGATTGAGCAATATAGTCAAAAGGACCTGCTGGCTGACTATCTGCTCTGTCTGTGTGAGAGAGGAGAAGAGCTCTGTGGAATGGAATCTCCCAGTCAGTCACTCACCCGGTAAAAGGCCGTCGTCAGGGGCAGCAGGGCGGAGGCGACCGTGTACTCTTCAGAGCTGGAGCAGTCCTGTGGGTCACACAACAGGGGAGAGATGAGGTCAGGACACAGCATGACAATGGTATATCGCTATGGGCCAAGAAGGTCTGGGCAGTGCACCAGTTATTTCTCTAAGGGTCTCTCTATGGGTCAAGAAGGTCTGGGCAGTGCACCTGTTATATCTCTATGGGTCAAGAAGGTCTGGGCAGTGCACCTGTTATATCTCTATGGGTCAAGAAGGTCTGGGCAGTGCACCTGTTATATCTCTATGGGTCAAGAAGGTCTGGGCAGTGCACCTGTTATATCTCTATGGGTCAAGAAGGTCTGGGAAGTGCACCTGTTATATCTCTATGGGTCAAGAAGGTCTGGGCAGTGCACCTGTTATATCTCTATGGGTCAAGAAGGTCTGGGCAGTGCACCTGTTATATCTCTATGGGTCAAGAAGGTCTGGGCAGTGCACCTGTTATATCTCTATCGGTCAAGAAGGTCTGGGCAGTGCACCTGTTATATCTCTAAGGGTCTCTCTATGGGTCAAGAAGGTCTGGGCAGTGCACCTGTTATATCTCTAAGGGTCTCTCTATGGGTCAAGAAGGTCTGGGCAGTGCACCTGTTATATCTCTAAGGGTCTCTCTATGGGTCAAGAAGGTCTGGGCAGTGCACCTGTTATATCTCTAAGGGTCTCTCTATGGGTCAAGAAGGTCTGGGCAGTGCACCTGTTATATCTCTATGGGTCAAGAAGGTCTGGGCAGTGCACCAGTTATATCTCTAAGGGTCTCTCTATGGGTCAAGAAGGTCTGGGCAGTGCACCAGTTATATCTCTAAGGGTCTCTCTATGGGTCAAGAAGGTCTGGGCAGTGCACCTGTTATATCTCTATGGGTCTCTCTATGGGTCAAGAAGGTCTGGGCAGTGCACCTGTTATATCTCTAAGGGTCTCTCTATGGGTCAAGAAGGTCTGGGCAGTGCACCTGTTATATCTCTATGGGTCAAGAAGGTCTGGGCAGTGCACCAGTTATATCTCTAAGGGTCTCTCTATGGGTCAAGAAGGTCTGGGCAGTGCACCAGTTATATCTCTAAGGGTCTCTCTATGGGTCAAGAATGTATGGGCAGTGCACCAGTTATATCTCTAAGGGTCTCTCTATGGGTCAAGAATGTATGGGCAGTGCACCTGTTATATCTCTAAGGGTCTCTCTATGGGTCAAGAAGGTCTGGGCAGTGCACCTGTTATATCTCTAAGGGTCTCTCTATGGGTCAAGAAGGTCTGGGCAGTGCACCTGTTATATCTCTATGGGTCAAGAAGGTCTGGGCAGTGCACCAGTTATATCTCTAAGGGTCTCTCTATGGGTCAAGAAGGTCTGGGCAGTGCACCAGTTATATCTCTAAGGGTCTCTCTATAGGTCAAGAAGGTCTGGGCAGTGCACCTGTTATATCTCTAAGGGTCTCTATGGGTCAAGAAGGTCTGGGCAGTGCACCTGTTATATCTCTATGGGTCAAGAAGGTGGGCAGTGCACCAGTTATATCTCTAAGGGTCTCTCTATGGGTCAAGAAGGTCTGGGCAGTGCACCAGTTATATCTCTCAAGAAGGTCTGGGGTCTCTCTATGGGTCAAGAAGGTCTGGGCAGTGCACCAGTTATATCTCTATGGGTCTCTCTATGGGTCAAGAAGGTCTGGGCAGTGCACCTGTTATATCTCTATGGGTCTCTCTATGGGTCAAGAAGGTCTGGGCAGTGCACCTGTTATATCTCTATGGGTCAAGAAGGTCTGGGCAGTGCACCAGTTATATCTCTAAGGGTCTCTCTATGGGTCAAGAAGGTCTGGGCAGTGGTTATATCTCTAAGGGTCTCTCTATGGGTCAAGAATGTCTGGGCAGTGCACCAGTTATATCTCTAAGGGTCTCTCTATGGGTCAAGAAGGTCTGGGCAGTGCACCTGTTATATCTCTAAGGGTCTCTCTATGGGTCAAGAAGGTCTGGGCAGTGCACCTGTTATATCTCTAGGGTCTCTCTATGGGTCAAGAAGGTCTGGGGTCTGGGCAGTGCACCAGTTATATCTCTATGGGTCAAGAAGGTCTGGGCAGTGCACCAGTTATATCTCTAAGGGTCTCTCTATGGGTCAAGAAGGTCTGGGCAGTGCACCTGTTATATCTCTAAGGGTCTCTCTATGGGTCAAGAAGGTCTGGGCAGTGCACCTGTTATATCTCTATGGGTCAAGAAGGTCTGGGCAGTGCACCAGTTATATCTCTAAGGGTCTCTCTATGGGTCAAGAAGGTCTGGGCAGTGCACCAGTTATATCTCTAAGGGTCTCTCTATGGGTCAAGAAGGTCTGGGCAGTGCACCTGTTATATCTCTATGGGTCTCTCTATGGGTCAAGAAGGTCTGGGCAGTGCACCTGTTATATCTCTAAGGGTCTCTCTATGGGTCAAGAAGGTCTGGGCAGTGCACCTGTTATATCTCTATGGGTCAAGAAGGTCTGGGCAGTGCACCAGTTATATCTCTAAGGGTCTCTCTATGGGTCAAGAAGGTCTGGGCAGTGCACCAGTTATATCTCTAAGGGTCTCTCTATGGGTCAAGAAGGTCTGGGCAGTGCACCTGTTATATCTCTAAGGGTCTCTCTATGGTTCAAGAATGTATGGGCAGTGCACCTGTTATATCTCTAAGGGTCTCTCTATGGGTCAAGAAGGTCTGGGCAGTGCACCTCTTATATCTCTATGGGTCAAGAAGGTCTGGGCAGTGCACCAGTTATATCTCTAAGGGTCTCTCTATGGGTCAAGAAGGTCTGGGCAGTGCACCAGTTATATCTCTAAGGGTCTCTCTATGGGTCAAGAAGGTCTGGGCAGTGCACCTCTCCAAAAAACATTATGTACAAGCAAAATTGGATAGTCGATTGCATAAATTACAAGTAATTTAGTGCAATTCTATCTTCAGGGTTTGCACCAGCCATACTTTCCCTATCAAGGCCACTGCAGCGTTGGGACATATGCTTCCAATAGGCTTATATAATCCTGACAATTGTCAGAATGTTCCAATTTCTCAATTTATTGGTCATTTCATGTTTTGCATTCCTGTTCCAGATTACATCCCAGAGTTTCCGGGATCAACATCTACAAACGTGGGATTTTGTTGCATAAAATCAAATTGTCTTGGCTTTAAAATGCAACATCTATTAGCCAAGCACCATGGTGAGTCCAAGAAAACGGACATTTAATTTCTAAAACAGCTAGAGCGCAGCTGACAATTGTTTTCTCCCATTTTTACGCCACTCACAGAATCTGTACTGGGGTCTGTCTGAATATAAAATAAGTTGTATTCAATGGAGCATTAGAGATGAGCATTCATGGCATTCCGGCAGATAGTACAATACATCCAGTAGAACTGGGGACTTAAGGGCCAAAATAAAATGGCTCATATTGAAAACAGAGAGACTGGATGGGAAAGGAGAAAATCTGAAAAGGACCCAATAGAGCTCCACACACAGGAAATTGGTACTTATCTCCATGAGCTTTGTTGGGATTTATTTGTTCAACTGGGAAAATCAGAATGGCCGCCGGAAACTTGATTTAAGTCCATGTCAAAACAGCAGAGCTGATCCTGATCTGGTGCTGTGTCTCATAACCCTCACAGGGACCCCAAGGGCAGGGAACATCATAAATCAAATACATGCACACACACAACCCTAAACACATCTACATTCACAACCCAACTTTCACACACAATACAACCAAACACTTCATAATCACGCACGCATTTGACAAACTTAGCATTTTCACAAAGATGCGTGCGCACACACACACACACACACACACACACACACACACACACACACACACACACACACACACACACACACACACACACACACACACACCCTCTCATTTTGGCAGGAGAGGGGGGGTAAAGGGATTGTGACAGGAATGTTGGACTTGCCAATATTGGATAGGGGGCCTTTTTCATGGATAAATCCCCCATTCCCTCATACCTCACAAAAAAAAACTGAGGAATGTACAGAGAGGAGCAAATGCAAAACATACGGTCTTCAGCTAAACATGAAAGCCTGGCCCCCCATGGACCGAGCGATATACTTTGTTTTCCCCTTGCAGTTGGTTCTCAGTTATTTTGGGTTGCGGTTGAACGCTCCAGTTTGGAGAGCCACCAAAGCTTTGTTTACCGGCATCCCTGACAATGCTGCAGGTCACAGAGGTTCAAAGAACCCAGCGAAAACTCTCCAAATAACCCCAGGAGCAGAAGCACAAGGGCAGAAAAATGGAACCATTTAACAGAGACGTCGTTATTCAGACAAAAAAACCACAAGGTCAGAGGAGCCAAGTCTGGGCTAACATTTCATAAAGCATCGTTCTACAACACTGTGCTGTAATGCCTTGAGCCGAGCCTGTCAACATCAAAAGGCAGAAGCATTGATTCAGAGCATGAAGAAGTGTCATAAGACCAAGCAGTGCTCTGCTATCTGTAAGAAAACAGACCCATTGTACATGTTCATATTTCATTCTGATACAATCCCGTTTACTTCAGGCGACCTCAGTATCATCTACAAACAGGGCAGCAATGTAATGTAATGGGGAAAATGCTACGTTTAGGGAAGACATGATGTCATAGAAGCAGTTATCCAGGTTAGCGACATGATTTACTGTAATTCAGAACTTCCTAGGCCAATAGGTCACAACAAACCCTACTAAGAGTATAAAGACGCCGAACAGTCCGGCTGAAAGAAGGCAAGGAGTGAGGGAGACCCTCTTGACTGCTGGCCTGCATAGGCTCAACTGCATGTGTTTGGAGTTATTCCTGGTTTACCAGCAGCAGGTATGCCTGTTTACATTGAGACAGAGGAATGCTGCCGTTTATGATCCGAGACACTGCAGTCGCCGTAGCGCATACGAGCACAGGCAAGAGTGCAGGGGCGGGGCGTGCGTGTATAAATGTATGTGCGTAAGCGTATCTGTGTACAGAAGGGTGAGGAGAGAAACGTGCACCCCTGCAGCTCCGCTTAGGAAGGAGGAAGCCGTCTCCCTTCCTCTTTTCTCTGTCTCTTTCGTTCTCTCTCAAGGCTGTGGTTCATGGATGACTCATGAGTTTTGCTCCTGATAAACACGTAGGTCTATACTACGTAAACAAAGACCCTGGACCCGCATGTTTGACAGACCCACATGACAGGAAGTGATCAGAGAGCATCTTCCTGCAGACTGCAGACACCTCTCTCCCTTGGCGCTTTCCAGGAACCGTCCGACTGAGACCGGCTTTTAAAGCAGAGAAGGGGAACTGGAGGAGGCTTTTATGAGGCTGCAGTGCTGTGGAACCATAGAGCACGAACCATACTCACTCATCATAAGCTGGCTCATTGACAAAACAAGCACAATACTGCACACAGCCGTGCACACAGACACATACCATACAAACAGACAAAGACAGACTAGAAACTATAGTACACTAATCAAATTGAATGTCAGAAGCATGGGATAAAATCAGTGTTCGCTTCCTGGCCTGTACTGTGTTCCCAGGCCATGTTTACCTGGTCCTGCTGGCTGACATCCAAGGGGAACGGCTTTATCTGTACATGAGAATGATGCTCGAGAGAACTTCCCAGTGCCTTCGTTATGTTAGCCTGTCCAACCAGTCCAGAGACGGACCCATCTGCAACCCCAAGCAGAGCAGAGGGAGAGCTTTTTCACAGCAAGAACCCACTACTCGTCTCACAGAGGATATTAAAGGAGAGCAGGAGAAGTGGGGGACTCTAAATTAAACCTTAACCAAGTTACTGTCCAAGTCCTGGAGGGAGGTAGGCTGGGGACGCTGTGTGAGACTGTCAAACACACAGCAGACCTCCTAGTACAGAGGAGGGCAAAGAAAACAGCACATGATCTTGCATGAATGGGAATCTGTGAACACTGCTCTCTTTAGCAAAGCAAAGCCATGAGTGCTAAATATCTCTAAAAACAAATCATCTGCTCAATGCTAAAGCTCATTTAGATCTATTTTTGAATAATTTGGCGACTGAGAAAGTTGAGGAGACTAAACTGCTGGGTGTAACCCTAGATAGCAAGCTGTCATGGTCAAAACAAATAACTCAATGGTTATTAAAATGGGAAGAGGTCTGTCTATGAAAGGGTGTTGTTCTGCCTTCTTGGCATCTCAGTCGACCAGTAAAGCATCCTGAGACCATTCATGTGTGGGGTTGCTTCTCAGCCAAGGGAGTGGCTCACTCATAATTTTGCCTAAGAATACAGCCATGAATAAAGAATGGTACCAACACATCCTCCGAGAGCAACTTCTCCCAACCATCCAGGAACAGTTTGGTGACGAACAATGCCTTTTCCAGCATGATGGAGCACCTTGCAATAAGGCAAAAGTGATAACTAAGTGATTCAGGGAACAAAACATTGATATTTTGGGTCCATGGTCAGGAAACCCCCCAGACCTTAATCCCATTGAGATTGAGAACTTGTGGTCAATCCACAAGAGGTGGGTGGACAAACAAAAACCCACAAATTCTGACAAACTCCAAGCATTGATTATGCAAGAATGGGCTGCCATCAGTCAGGGCGTGGCCCAGAAGTTAATTGACAGCATGCCAGGGCGGATTGCAAAGGTCTTGAAAAAGAAGGGTCAACACTGCAAATATTGACTCTTTGCATCAACTTAATGTAATTGTCAATAAAAGCCTTTGACACTTATGAAATGCTTGTAATTATACTTCAGCATTCCATAGTAACATCTGACAAAAATATCTAAAGACACTGAAGCAGCAGACTTTGTGAAAATGTATATTTGTGTCATTCTCAACATTTTTGGCCACGACTGTACTGCAAAGATGGTACATAAGTCAATTGCAGTTGGTCCAGAAAAAAGCAACACTTAGATGAACACGGTAACATGCGTGTCAGTCACGCCTGGCTCAAATCTGAGGATTGATTGACTGCATCACTATTGGTCTTTGTGAGAGGTGTTGAAGGTACCGAACTGTCTGTTCAAGCAGATGGCACACAGTTCAGACACTCATCGGTACAACATAAGATATGCAATCAGAGGTCTCTTCACAGTCCCCAGGTTCAGAACGGAGGCTGGGAAACACACAGTACTAAAAGAGCCATGACTACATGGAACTCTGCCACCCCAGGTAACTCAAGCTAGCAATACAACCAGAACAAAAGGGGCACAAAAGGGGACTGTGACGAGACACAGCCACTTAATATATATTGTATTGTAATTTGCACTTTATTATTTAATAGACCTAGATAGACTCTGTACTGATACACTAGATGATCACAAGTACAGTGGGGCAAAAAGTATTTAGTCAGCCACCAATTGTTCAAGTTCTCCCACTTAAAAAGATGAGAGAGGCCTGTAATTTTAATCATAGGTACACTTCAACTATGACAGACGAAATGAGAAAGAAAATCCTGAAACTCACATTGTAGGATTTTTAATGAATTTATTTGCAAATTATGGTGGAAAATAAGTATTTGGTCAATAACAAAAGTTTCTCAATACTTTGTTATATACCCTTTGTTGGCAATGACAGAGGTCAAACATTTTCTGTAAGTGTTCACAAGGTTTTCACACACTGTTGCTGGTATTTTGGCCCATTCCTCCATGCAGATCTCCTCTAGAGCAGTGATGTTTTGGGGCTGTTGCTGGGCAACACAGACTTTCAACTCCCTCCAAAGATTTTCTATGGGGTTGAGATCTGGAGACTGGCTAGGCCACTCCAGGACCTTGAAATGCTTCTTACGAAGCCACTCCTTCGTTGCCCGGGCGGTGTGTTTGGGATCATTTTCATGCTGAAAGACCCAGCCACGTTTAATCTTCAATGCCCTTGCTGATGGAAGGAGGTTCAAAATCTCACGATACATGGCCCCATTCATTCTTTCCTTTACACAGATCAGTCGTCCAGGTCCCTTTGCAGAAAAACAGCCCCAAAGCATGATGTTTCCACCCTCATGCTTCACAGTAGGTATGGTGTTCTTTGGATGCAACTCAGCATTCTTTGTCCTCCAAACACGACGAGTTGAGTTTTTACAAAAAAGTTATATTTTGGTTTCATCTGACCATATGCCATTCTCCCAATCTTCTTCTGGATCATCCAAATGCTCTCTAGCAAAATTCAGACGGGCCTGGACACGTCTGGCACTGCAGGATTTGAGTCCCTGGCCGAGTAGTGTGTTACTGATGGTAGGCTTTGTTACTTTGGTCCCAGCTCTCTGCAGGTCATTCACTAGGTCCCCCCATGTGGATCTGGGATTTTTGCTCACCGTTCTTGTTATCATTTTGACCCCCCGGGGTGAGATCTTGCATGGAGCCCCAGATCGAGGGAGATTATCAGTGGTCTTGTATGTCTTACATTTCCTAATAATTGCTCCCACAGTTGATTTCTTCAAACCAAGCTGCTTACCTATTGCAGATTCAGTCTTCCCAGCCTGGTGCAGGTCTACAATTTTGTTTCTGGTGTCCTTTGACAGCTCTTTGGTCTTGGCCATAGTGGAGTTTGGAGAGTGACCGTTTGAGGTTGTGGACAGGTGTCTTTTATACTGATAACAAGTTCAAACAGGTGCCATTAATACAGAGTAGAGGACAGAGGAGCCTCTTAAAGAAGAAGTTACAGGTCTGTGAGAGCCAGAAATCTTGCTAGTTTGTAGGTGACCAAATACTTATTTTCCACCATAATTTGCAAATAAATTCATTACAAATCATACAATGTGATTTTCTGGATTTTTCTTTCTCATTTTGTCTGTCATAGTTGAAGTGTACCTATGATGAAAAGTACAGGCCTCTCTCATCCTTTTAAGTGGGAGAACTTGCCCAATTGGTGGCTGACTAAATACTTTTTTGCCCCACTGTATTTAGGCATTAATATGGATATGGTCCACCTTTGCTGCGATTAGCCTCCACTCTTCTGGGAAGGCTTTCCACTAGATGTTGGAACATTACTGTGGGGACTTGCTTCCATTCAGCCACAAGAGCATTAGTGAGGTCGGGCACTGATGTTGGACGATTAGGTCTGGCTCGTGGTCTGCGATCCAATTTATCCCAAAGGTGTTCGATGGGGTTCAGGTCAGGGCTCTGCAGGCCAGTCAAGTTCTTCCACGCCGATCGACAAACTATTTCTGTATAGACCTCGCTTTGTGCACGGGGGCATTGTCATGATGAAACAGGAAAGGGCCTTCCCAAAACTGTTGACACAAAGTTGGAAGCACAGAATCGACTAGAATTGAATGCTGTAGCATTAAGATTCCCTTCACTGGAACAAAGATGCCTATCCCAAAACCATGAAAAATAGCCCCAGACCATTATTCCTCCTTCACCAAACTTTACAGTTGGCACTATGCATTGAGACAGGTAGCGTTCTCCTGGCATCCACCAAACCCAGATTTGTCCATCAGACTGCCAGATGATGAAGCGTGAGTCATCACTCCATAGAACGTGTTTCTACTGCTCAAGACTCCAATGGTGGGGAGCTTTACACCACTCCAGCCAAAGCTTTGCATTGAGCATGGTGATCTTAGGCATGTGTGCGGCTACTTGGCCATGGAAACTAATTTCAGTGAAACTGATATTGCTTCCGGAGGCAGTTTGGAACTTGGTAGTGAGTGTTGCAACCGATGACAGATGATTTCTACGCACTACACTCTTCTACACTCGGTGGTCCCGTTCTGTGAACTTGTGTGGCCTACCACATCACGGCTGAGCCATTGCTGCTCCTAGACATTTCCACTTCACAATAACAGCACTTACAGTTGACTAGGCAGCTCAAGCAGGGCAGAAATTTGACGAACTGACTTGTTGGAAAGGTGGCATCTTACGACGGTGCCACGTTGAAAGTAAGTGAGCTCTTCAGTACGGGCCATACTACTGCCTACAAGAGAATCTCTTCCACAGTTAATTTTGCATACTAAATCTTGCATAGTTTCTTTTGTTTCGGTATATTACGTTGAAAGTGACTAATATTGCTTTGATTCAATCACAATTGCCGCAGTAAAGGAAACGTTGATAGTGTTAACTAAATGGGACACTGTAGAAAGATGAGTGAAGATCAATCTTGTGCTTCTCTGTGCGGGCTCATATTTCTTCTGCGTGGAAGTCCGAGTTGAGCTGCGCGCCCTCAGCTTCGAGGGAACATTGGTTGTGGGCCCATCTGGCCAATAGCATCACAGCATTGGCCAGCAGCATAAACTAATCTAGAATGGATGGACCTACAACTTTTCTCCTTTGCCCAACAACCCCCTGCAGGTGAAGGAGCACATGTGTGAATGACATTTTGACAGTGTTTTTGAGCACTATAATTCTCTCTGATAGGAAATGTTTGGGATGCCAGGATGCATATACCCCTTTTTCCACAGCAGGACTCTGCTCGCCTGGCCTTGTGCAATGTCCACTTCCAAACCTGCAACAGCTGGAGGGGGAGAGAGGGAGGAGAGGTGCTCTGCACGCACACAGAAACAAATAGGCCCCCCATTAGTGCAAATACTCCAATTAAGGTCAGTCATGTCTTTGAGTCATGCGGCTGTCAAGTAGGAGATACGACTTAAAACAGTTGCAGAATGTTTACCACATACACAGATAAGATTGCGTCCAGCACCGATAACACTGGCATCCACTTTGGACAGTTTAGTCAGCATCTTACTGTCACAGTTGAGGTCAAATCATTTGAGGGATGGATGAGTAATGGTTTGGTCAGAGCTCGTTGGTTTTTAAAGAAGTGGTGTAAAATGTGTTTGTCTACATGGTCAGGAAGTAGTAACACTGCATGGTCTTCATCTGATACCTCTGGTGATGACTCAATCAGCCAATCAAATCACTCACACCACACAGACAGACCAGCAGGCCTCCAACGCACTGACGGAAGATCGTATCTCATTAAAATAACAATTGACTCAGAATGACAGTATGGTAAATATTTACTTTGAATATGTCAAATACTTGAAATAAATGAAAAAAAAAAACGGGGTACGGTATGTAAACAAACCTTGAAGCAATTAATGAGAGCGGGAAAATGAGTCACTAACAGGTTCACTGTCTCTCCAGTAGGGACAAACATGGGGATGTTCTGCACCAGAGAATAACATTACCTCAGAAAAAAAGAAAAAGAAAATCTGATTTGTAAGAAAACACAAATTACAATAATGTCCAGTCTTTTGAAGGCTCACTTGGTCCTCCATGGCCTTACAAGTACTTGAAGTGACGTATGTTCTGATTTGAGTGCACTGCTTCAGGAAAGTTTGGAGTTGAGGACGGCCAAGCTGGGGCTCAGTGAATGTACACAGACATCCACTGAGTTACAGTATAGCCTGATTTATAAACTCAGCAAAAAAAGAAAAGGTCCCTTTTTCAGGACCCTGTCTTTCATAGGTAATTTGTAAAAATTAAAATAACTTCCCAGATCTTCATTGTAAAGGGTTTAAACACGGTTTCCCATGCGTGTTCAATGAACCATAAACAATGAATTAACGTGCACCTGTGGAACGGTCGTTAAGACACTAACAGCTTACACACGGTAGGCAATTAAGGTCACAGGTATGAAAACTTAGGCCACTTTAAACTTAGGACACTAAAGTGGCCTTTCTACTGACTGAAGAACACCAAAAGAAAGATGCCCAGGGTCCCTGCTCATTTGTGTGAACGTGCCTTAAGCATGCTGCAAGGAGGCATGAGGACTGCAGATGTGGCCAGGGCAATAAATTGCAAAGTCCGTACTGTGAGACGCCTAAGACAGTGCTACAGGGAGACATGACGGACAGCTGATCGTCCTTGCAGTGACAGACCATGTGTAACAACACCTGCACAGGATCGGTACATCCGAACATCATACCTGCGGGACAGGTACAGGATTGCAACAACAACTGATCGAGTTACACCAGGAATGCACAATCCCTCCATCAGTGCTCAGACTGTACACAATAGGCTGAGAGAGGCGGGACTGGGGGCTTGTAGGCCCCCAGTAAGGCAGGTCGTCAACAGACATCACTGGCAACAGCGGCGCCTATGGGCACAAACCAAACGTCGCTGGACCAGACAGGACTGGCAAAAAGTGCTCTTCACTGACGAGTCACGGTATCGTCTCACCAGGGGTGGTGGTCGGATTCGCGTTTATCATAGAAGGAATGAGCGTTACACCGAGGACTGTACTCTGGAGCGGGATCGATTTGAAGGTGGAGGGTCCATCATGGTCTGAGGCGGTGTGTCACAGCATCATCGGACTGGTTGTCATTGCAGTCAATCTCAACGCTGTGCGTAACAGGGAAGACATCCTCCTTCCTCATGTGGTAACCTTCCTGCAGGCTCATCCTGACATGACCCTCCAGCAGGACAATGCCACCAGCCATACTGCTCGTTCTGTGCGTGATTTCCTGCAAGACAGGAAGTCAGTGTTCTGCCATGGCCAGCGAAGAGCCCGGATCTCAATCCCATTGATCACGTCTGGGACCTGTTGGATCGGAGGTTGAGGGCTATGGCCATTCCCTCCAGAAATGTCCAGGAACTTGCAGGCGCCTTGGTGGAAGTGTGGGGTAACATCTCACAGTAAGAACTGGCAAATCTGGTGCAGTCCATGAGGAGGAGATGCACTGCAGTACTTAATGCAGCTGGTGGCCACACCAGATGCTGACTGTTACTTCTGATTTTGACCCCCCCTTTGTTCAGGGACACATTACACATTATTACATTTCTCTTAGTCACATGTCTGTGGAACTTGTTCAGTTAAAGTCTCAGTTGTTGAATCTTGCTATGTTCATACAAATATTTACACGTTAAGTTTGCTGAAAATAAACACAGCTGACAGCGAGAGGACATGTTTTTTTTGCTGAGTTCAGAACTACTCTGAGTGATGAAATCCCACACCTACTTCCATTAGAAAGGACAATCCCCTCTCTCACCTGGTTGTCTGTCAGTAAGCAGAAACTACTGTACTGTATACACACACTGCTTTGACTCATACTGTAGTACAGAGAAACTCTGCAGAACAAACACCGCACCCTGTGGACGAGTGCCCTTTCAAAACAGTTTGAACCGCTAACGCTAGCCTTCTAACAGTCAACAGAGACAGAACAACACAGGGGGTGGCAGGGAGCATAGCCTAAGAGTGTTGGGCCAGTTATCGAAAGGTTGCTGGTTCAAATCGGGCCATTCTGTCCTTGAACAAGGCAGTTAATCCCCAACAACAACTACTCCCTGGGCGCCGATGACGTGGACGTCGATTAAGGCATCCCCCCCGGTTATATGCTGAAGACACATTTTGGTTGAATGCATTCAGTTGTGCAACTGACTAAGTATCCCTTTTCCCAGTACGCACCCCTACGGTTAGCCCCGAACTGACATGTTACATGTGGCCCATAAACTCTTGATTGGCCTCAGGATGATGATATCATCAGGAATGTGAGATGTTTTTAGATCGAAAAACACATGCCTCCCATCTCGTTCTAATGAGGCATCATTCTGTCACTGTACAGAGACTGTGGTGCATAGCACACTGTAGAGGTCAACACCCCTAGCTGTGTGGGGTGTTGAGGGATCACACACGCACGCACACACACGCACGCACGCACACGCACACACACACGCGCACACACACACACACACGCACACGCACGCGCACGCACACACACGCACACGCACACACACGCACACACACACGCGTAGCATAATCATTGGCATCGGTGCAATCTGTGATATCTCCAAGGGCTTTTTGACAGGGAAGGGCGTTGAGAGGAGAGGGGTGCAAGTGAAATACGAGAGTAATTACTGCCGAGGCAATCTGCTATTTCTGTTCCTTTTACAGCCCATCTGAGACAAATCCATGGACCTGGGCTACGGACCAGGACACAGAATCAGGACCAAATAACTGCAAAATGGATGGACCTCTGGCCTGTTGTTGCCTTGGTGAAAATATAGGAGAGAAATAACAATACAGTATTACACCATAAAGCTAAATGAAATTATAGAGAAATGCTCGCTATATTTGATCTAACCATTTGGCAAGGAAACCCTCATTCTATTTTAAATACCAGCTCCATGAGTAAAATTGTTGCTTATTTGGTTTTGAGAAGCAAAGCAGAGATTAAATCAAAATAAGACAGGAATGTCTGGTGAAATGAGAACCCTGAAGGTTTGGAGATAATATACACACTGGCCTCCATCCATCTACCTTAAAAGGTGAAGTCACTAGGTCACCCGTAGTGCAGTAATATGCTGACAGGCAGTTCATCTCAGATGGGGATGTTTTGGTGTGGAGATGTCCATCTCTAATGGTGGACTCTATCTGCAAGTCTCCATCTGTTGTTTGGGTTTGAATAGTGGTTGTTGAGGAGAGACAGGCGCCCCGGACTGATGCTGATCCGAGTCTTCGTGCCACAGCCAGACAGAACCCCTCTGCTCCCCTCTCTCCAGTCCGTCACCCTCTCCCTCTACTGACATGTTCCATGATGTTATGGGAAACCCTGCCAAGTGCCCCCTGGACCAAATACAGTCCTAGAGAGACAGTCTGTATAAGTCCACACAAAGTCACTCCGCAGCACTTGGCTCGAAATAAAAATCCTCTGGTCCAGAGTACACACACTCACACGTGGTTGTTATCCTGACTAATCAACTCTGAAGGTTGGCATTGAATGCATCTCACATGCTTCGCTTCATAGCATCTGTCTAGGGACTCAGTATTCCCAATGCAATGTCACTGAAAATGCTCACGTCCAGTTTGAGGGGGGAAAAATACTTTATCTGCAGAAATACTATTAATCGGTTCCTTGAAAAAATAAAAACCTCCACATCAGGATCCCATTTCGGGGAGAAACAAAATACATGTCAGGCACGCTCGCAGGCCAGCTATCAGATAACACAGCCACATTAAGCAACCTAATAGACAGACAAGCATTTCTACATTGTTCCCTACATTTCAGAACAGTCCGGTATTCGCCAGACAGATCTTGCAACAAAGACGACTAATCTGCAGTTATTATACAGAGTGTCCGCGTGTCATTGTGGTGTCTTTCAACCACTCTGTACCACAGGGAGACGACTGTTGGACCAGCAGCTTCATCACATCACCTCCTTGGCTTGGACAGAGTGGGACCTGGACTCAGATACTGAAGACATGCGGTTAGCTATGCATGCAGGGGGCAACTGAAACCAGGTGGTATGGCACAGCTCCTAGAACCCGTGTTGCTGACAGGAGCACAGGAAGGGAGAGCATATATACCTCTGTCATGTATAAATTACACAGCCACTGGTTGGCTGGCTGGCTCTTGACCTATTTTACAAGTGGGGAGGCCAGTGACACGTCCAGTGACCTCTACACACCCAGGCGAAAGGCAGATGGTGAGATTAATTGGCTCGCCAGCCTCGATCATTTGGCCAGAAGAATGCGTGGAATCCAGAGCCACTCCATAAAAGTCACTCTCTGTGAACACTGCTCCGAATCATTAAATCCCCGTGGCAACGGCCATGTGAGGCTGTAAAACATGAGGAACTATCATTGAGGCCTCAGCTCTGAGCTCCAGCCCTCCTCTACGAGCGCTCCTCTACGAGCGCTCCTCTACGAGCGCTCCTCTACGAGCCCTCCTCTACGAGCCCTCCTCTACGAGCCCTCCTCTACGAGCCCTCCTCTACGAGCCCTCCTCTACGAGCCCTCCTCTACGAGCCCTCCTCTACGAGCCCTCCTCTACGAGCCCTCCTCTACGAGCCCTCCTCTACGAGCGCTCCTCTACGAGCGCTCCTCTACGAGCGCTCCTCTACGAGCGCTCCTCTACGAGCGCTCCTCTACGAGCGCTCCTCTACGAGCGCTCCTCTACGAGCCCTCCTCTACGAGCCCTCCTCTACGAGCCCTCCTCTACGAGCCCTCCTCTACGAGCCCTCCTCTACGAGCCCTCCTCTACGAGCGCTCCTCTACGAGCGCTCCTCTACGAGCGCTCCTCTACGAGCGCTCCTCTACGAGCGCTCCTCTCCCACCTGATTGATGGCAGAGTGAAACTTTATGGGGTGTGTGCAGCACAGGGAGAGCAGAATAAACCACTAATGGCTTTGTCTGCTTACGGAAGTGATAGCGCAAAAACCCAATAGCACCCAAGTAAATCAGACACCAACCTTTTTACTAGATATGTGGGGCGCAGCGAGCACTCACTCTTGACAATCTGTCAAACTACTGTAAATGAAGACTAACTTGAGCATAAATCACTGGGAAAATACATGATTTGGCCATTCTTCCACCAGCAGCCAAGCATGACTAAGGTAAGGGAGAAGGGCAGTAAGAGCATGTATGGTGGAGTAGCAGCACGTGTTGTTACCAGAGGCCTGTGTACCCTAGGCAAAGCTCTACATCACATTACCCTGCCAGAGCTGTCTGCTTAGCGCTTGGTTAGCCGGCACATTCTCTCGCTGTCTCGTACTGTTTCCATTACAGACAACTTCAGACGCGCTAAATTAGAACCAGTTAAAGCCCATGAAAACACGTCATCACATCCAGAGTGGGGTTGTTTTAAGGGTGGAGCTTGGAAACAAACTACTGCTTCCTGCTCCTCAAATATGTTGTGGTTTACCTGTTATTGCCTCTGCTAGGGAACACCCAAGACAAAAGGCTGCCACTGACATCTGGATACTTACTGTACATTAGCTATTAGAAAACAGTGT
Organism: Oncorhynchus keta; assembly: GCF_023373465.1. Classification (NCBI taxonomy): domain Eukaryota; kingdom Metazoa; phylum Chordata; class Actinopteri; order Salmoniformes; family Salmonidae; genus Oncorhynchus; species Oncorhynchus keta. The sequence goes on from NC_068422.1 coordinate 67,993,693, forward strand.
TCCATCCTTTGTAAAAGCAGTACGTTGACATTCAGAGAGACTTTTAGGAGGGATGTTAACTACCTCGTGGAGGGACATACCGTACACTGAACTTTAATAACAGAGCCAGTTGATTTGTTCTGACAGAGTCACATCACAGACTGGGACAGACTGGCCGAGCTTTGACCCACCTGGAGGGCACAGTTCATCATGCGGATGACGTAGTCAAACTGTTGGTGGTCCAGTATGGCCCGGTTCTGCTGGACGTGCAGACTGAGCTCCTCAGTCAGACACTGGCGAGCCGCCTTGCCTTTCAGAGCACGCAGCGCAGCCGGCAGGGTCTGGGAACACAACACAGCCTGTTTTTAACACAAATACCATGTCACACCACAACATACATGAACAAAAACAGTGGGGATAATTATCTTATTGAATTGATTTCTCAACTTCCCAGAACGTTATGTCCCAGAATTCTAGAACCAATCAGGCTACAGCCAAGAAACATAAGCTGGTAGCTCTGCAGGAGCTCAGGGACAGGTACAATAGCAGCTACAGTATTACCAGTCCAAACTGTGAATTGTTGACCTCTAGGAAATATTAATAATACGACACATTTCATACTAATGTCAAAAAATGAGAAAATGTGATGGTCATGCGTCTGGGTAATGGTTTTCACATTGGCTGTATAATGTATATTGAGGTGAAGGGTTTATAGGCTCGGGGGGTTATAGCTGGATGCATGTCTGCCTTATATAACCTGGTTATTACAGCCAGCGGTTCAGGCATAAAGAAACTGGTTCCCTTCCCATTTCATGTAGTGCACATGGGACACCCCCATCAATGTTCCTATGGGCTATAGGGGGTGCCACGGTGCGGGGAAATCAAAGAGCATCATTTACGTGTAAATGCTTTATGGGAAAAACAGAAAGCAAAACAGCTATGCCATTAACCTCGGTGTTAAAACAATGGGGTTATTTCTGCTGATAACGAGGAGATTATGAGTCTAAGTGTTTGATTATCTGTCTCCAGTGTGGCCATGTCTCCCAGCTGGGAGGTATAATTAGCCTGATAGAGTTGAGAGCGCTAACTCCAGACAGACACACACGGTTGCCTGCCTGCTGTAATCGGAGGGATGGATGTCTGTCCAGATGTCTGGGCCATTACAGACGTGGCTGGTTACGCTGTGCTGAGAGACAGGGATTAGGGAGGATGCCGTGCGTCACCTTCTCCGTCTCCTGGGTCTTGTTGTCGAAGATGAAGGAGATGCAGCTCCTCACCACCTCTAGCCTGCGAGCGCTGTTGAACACTGAGCCCATCTTCCCCATGATGGACACTGCACAGATGAGGGGTGAGCAGGTTAGGAATGCAAGAGTGGTAGAAATACTAGTTATGCTAGTACAGACGCCATTCAATACTCAGTACTTACAGCTATTAACACATTATAGACAGACTCCTGCCAAGCCATTTGTCTCACACAGGAGCAGACATAGAGTAGAGCTGATGTTTGTGTCTCACGTACCCACGGGAGGGCCGGCGGGCACCACACACTTTCTCTCTGCGCGGGTGGTGGTAGTGATGGCAGCGGCGCTGGGATGCTTGGCCAGGCCCTCCGCCAGCAGCCGCTCCACCTTCTCATCGTCCAGCAGGGGGAAGGGCACCACATGCACCCGCAGGTGGGAGCCCTCTGTGGGCCGAGGGACTTTCTGGAACGCCATGTGGGGGTTGGGATTCTCCTGTAATGGACCATTCAATAATAAAACATAGAGACAAGCACAACACTATCAACATCTGTGACGGCCATAGGCCTTGCTAGAACACTAAAGAGTACAGAAAGTGCCTAATGTGAACACTATAGCATAGAGGCCCAGTTAACTCACGTTTTTGTACAGTTGGTCAGAGAGTTCCCTCATGTGCTTCTGCAGCTTGGCAGGGCTGGCCGCCCCCTCCTTAAAGCGCTCCATGTCAAAGGCCACCAGCTACAGAACCAACGATAAGTCAGTCAAGCTGTTCCCAAACGATACAATCTCTCAACAAGCCCAGTTTCACACACAACAGTGAAATTAGAAAAACTGTTGCCAAATCAGACTAAAGCTGCTGTCTGGTTACATTAGCCATGCCTGACAGTACCTCATCAAAGAGATCACAGGCCCTGTAAGGTGGACCCCTCTCAGACACAAAGCCAGCGAAGGCCATGCCATCCAGAACCTTGGTCAGGAAGTCATTCTCGATCAGGCCTCTCTGGCCCAGGAAGGCAGTCTGTAGGGGGACAGGGTCAAAGGTTATATAATGGTAGGTACATAAAGATGTACGTTTAGGACTAACAGCTTTACTTTTCTGAGCTTCTCTTTTCTTTATTGTTATAATTTTCTTATCACATTGAACCCAGTCACAAAAGTGAAACAAATGACTGAAGATGGCTACATGCTGAATTAGCCCTGTGGTTCGTGCTAGTGGGTGAAAGAGATTCCCAGTCATCGCCTCTCCGATAAAAAAAGTGCAGAGTTTCTGTAGATTTGTGATGAATTCCTGGCCCATAATCCGAGCCATGTGGGGTACTTTGAGGGGGACGTGCTGAGAGGTTACCACGGAGACGCCGCAGACACAAACAAATACAAACCCGGCGATTTTTTTTATTTTAATTTGATACATTTCATATGGCTCATCGCAAGGCCATTGGCCAAGGCCGACAGCACATAACACAAACAAGCAGATAGCATGGTGAAGAGTCATACGGTCAGTCACTAAAGCACATCAAAAGAACACACACATGATGAAACAAAACACCTCCAAACAGCTTTATCAGACAGGATAAGACAGGATAGGAGAGAATCCTCTTGCTCTTGGATTCTCTCCAAACATTCTTTTACAGGTTGAGAGAACAAGAGTTGTTATCTATAAGATAAACATCAGCCTGCACCTATCAAATGTTATGGGTGACAAACGTGCGTCATAATCAGGAGACACATTGAGGGTGTGATGGAGCACATGCCTTCAGTTGGCAATAGGATTTTTGACCCACCCAGATTGAGTTGATCTCACCTTGTGAAAGTGGATAACCGGTTCGGAATGGATGCGGATGAGCTGCAGGCAGGACCTGTAGCCCTGGAAGAGTTGTGCAAACAGCCTAAGGAACACGGCTCGCACCTCCTTATCCTGAAAACACAAGGGAGAGAGGGGAGAGTCACCTCACAGACATGCCATGAATACCACCTTGATAATTCAGTTCACATCTTAACGTGATTATTGTACCATCTGAAGAAATGGAAAACCCCACAAAAGTTCACATTTCTGTGCTATTCATAGGTCGGACAAGAGATGAGCGTGCTATAGGAGATATCTCAGAGCAGTGGTGTCCTCCTCATATCACAAACACATGATGTTCTGGGAAAAGGCTCCATCTATTACAATGAGACATGGCCAGGGGTAAAGGTTAAAGACACTGTGTTTACTGGAATGATGGGCCTTACCAACAGTTTGAGGTTGGAGGGGGCTGTGCGAGGGGGTGGGAAGGCATTGTCAGCTATCTCCAGATCAGGATGCAAAACCTGAAAATAATAAAAATGCCTCAGTCTTGACTTATTATTTTGTTCGTTCCTAAGTACACTTTTATTGTTCAGATTACATAAACAAATACCCATTACAATAACTTAGACAAGTTACATAAGGACATTCTACAGCTGTTTACAACAAACCACGTTCTCATTATGATCTAATGTGAAATATCTAATGGGAATTTGTTATTTCCAAGGGTGAGCATTCAGCCTTTACAGACAGAGGATGTGGTGTGTAACAGGTACGTACCAGGGACAGGGAAGTCTGTGTAGTGTGTAACAGGTATGTACCAGGGACAGGGCAGTGTGTAACAGGTACGTACCAGAGACAGGGAAGTCTGTGTAGTGTGTAACAGGTATGTACCAGGGACAGGGCAGTGTGTAACCGGTACGTACCAGGGACAGGGCAGTGTGTAACAGGTATGTACCAGGGACAGGGCAGTGTGTAACAGGTATGTACCAGGGACAGGGCAGTGTGTAACAGGTATGTACCAGGGACAGGGCAGTGTGTAACAGGTATGTACCAGAGACAGGGCAGTGTGTAACAGGTACATACCAGAGACAGGGAAGTCTGTGTAGTGTGTAACAGGTATGTACCAGGGACAGGGAAGTCTGTGTAGTGTGTAACAGGTATGTACCAGGGACAGGGCAGTGTGTAACAGGTACGTACCAGAGACAGGGAAGTCTGTGTAGTGTGTAACAGGTATGTACCAGGGACAGGGCAGTGTGTAACCGGTACGTACCAGGGACAGGGCAGTGTGTAACAGGTATGTACCAGGGACAGGGCAGTGTGTAACAGGTATGTACCAGGGACAGGGCAGTGTGTAACAGGTATGTACCAGAGACAGGGCAGTGTGTAACAGGTACATACCAGAGACAGGGAAGTCTGTGTAGTGTGTAACAGGTATGTACCAGGGACAGGGAAGTCTGTGTAGTGTGTAACAGGTATGTACCAGGGACAGGCCAGTCTGTGTAGTGTGTAACAGGTAAGTAAGTACCAGAGACAGGGCAGTCTGTGTGGTGTGTAACAGGTATGTACCAGAGACAGGGCAGTCTGTGTAGTGTGTAACAGGTATGTACCAGAGACAGGGCAGTCTGTGTGGTGTGTAACAGGTATGTACCAGAGACAGGGCAGTCTGTGTAGTGTGTAACAGGTATGTACCAGAGACAGGGCAGTCTGTGTAGTGTGTAACAGGTATGTACCAGAGACAGGGCAGTCTGTGTAGTGTGTAACAGTGGTTCAGGGAGCTGGGACAGGTGGATGCACTCTGGAATCTTTATGGTTCCTCCATCCAGATCAGCTATGATAACGTCCAACTGTAAGACAGACAGCACACATCACTAAACAATCCTTTCCAATTAGTTATATTACGATTTTAGTTGTAGAGCACATTCTACATTACTATGGTAGAGCGTATAAGAGAAACTAAGGCTGAAACCTGCCAAAACAAGCTCTTGGCCAACATAGTGGAGGAGTCACAACTCCCTGAAACTAAGGGACTCAGGAGGCCGTGTCAATCGGCACTTCTCTGTATAAGGGATGTCAGCTCAACATAACATTTCCTTAAAATGTACAATGACTCATATATGAAGGACAACTACAAATACTTAGGTGTCTGGTTAGACTGTAAACTCTCCTCCCAGACCCATATCAAACATCTCCAATCCAAAGTTAAATTTAGAATTGGCTTCCTATTTCGCAAACAAAGCATCCTTCACTCATGCTGCCAAACATACCCTTGTAAAACTGACCATCCTACCAATCCTCGACTTTGGCGATGTCATTTACAAAATAGCCTCCAATACCCTACTCAACAAATTGGATGCAGTCGATCACAGTGCAATCCGTTTTGTCACCAACGCCCCATATACTACCCACCATTGCGACTTGTACGCTCTCGTTGGCTGGCCCTCGCTTCATACTTGTCGCCAAACCCACTGGCTCCATGTCATCTACAAGACCTTGCTAGGTAAAGTCCCCCCGTATCTCAGCTCACTGGTCACCATAGCATCTCCCACCTGTAGCACACACTCCAGCAGGTATATCTCTCTAGTCACCCCCAAAACCAATTCTTTCTTTGGCCGCCTCTCCTTCCAGTTCTCTGCTGCCAATGACCGGAATGAACTACAAAAATCTCTGAAACTGGAAACACTTATCTCCCTCACTAGCTTTAAGCACCAACTGTCAGAGCATCTTACAGATTACTGCACCTGTACATAGCCCACCTATAATCTTTCCCAACTGTATTTAATTAATTAATTTATTTTGCTCCTTTGCACCCCATTATTTGTATTTCTACTTTGCACATTCTTCCACTCCAAATCAACCATTCCAGTGTTTTACTTGCTATATTGTATTTACTTTGCCACCATGGCCTTTTTTTTGCCTTTACCTCCCTTCTCACCTCATTTGCTCACATCGTATATAGACTTGTTTATACTGTATTATTGACTGTATGCTTGTTTTACTCCATGTGTAACTCTGTGTTGTTGTATGTGTCGAACTGCTTTGCTTTATCTTGGCCAGGTCACAATTGTAAATGAGAACTTGTTCTCAACTTGCCTACCTGGTTAAATAAAGGTGAAATAAAAAAATACAAATAAATAAGGCTACATGATTCATAGGCAATATTGGGCAAGCTTTCTATGAATCAGTCTAAATAAAGGTATGTTTCCCTGGTGTACTGTATTGAATCAGGGTCAGAGGTGGTTCATGTCTGGAGAAGGTGCTAACGATCCCTCACCAGTTCTTGGATCTCGCTCTGGAACATGGAGTGGACCCCGATGATGAAGGGGGTGGGTGAGCTCAGCACCTCTAGCAGCCGTGACGGCAGGATGGGGATGTATGGGTAACTGAGTTTCAAACGGGAGACAACAGTGAGGAAACACACCATTTGCCAGGTCAAATTCTACATCTATGTGTGGTACTCAGTAAACCATAGAATAATCTTTCAAGTACATTTACATTCCAGTCATTTAGCAGACACTCTTATCCAGAGCAACTTACAGGAAGTGTTTTCATCTTAAAGACATTTGAGAACAGAAAACAAAGACCACTTTGGGAGGTTGTTCTGTTTTGTCACAAAATGTCAAAAAGTCAGATGGCAACGCAATCAACATGAACATCTTAATATGTTTGAACTTTCAATGGACTCATAATCAAAGCCAGCCCAAGTGTAACAATTTGTACTGAGAAACAAACAAATAACGATAATAAGAAACATTATCATTTAATTCATACTTTGTGCAAGTCGTGTCAATAGTCGAGGTGTAATGCGAACTCATGGAGGAATGTGGAGACTGACGGGCCAATCACGTACCTGTATTTGAGCGGGAACATGAGTGCCTCCAGGGCACGCGACGCCTCCCCTAGTCTCTGGTAGCTCGTAGAATGGAACAAAACCTTGTGTTCGGTCAGAACCGCACAGAAAAGACTCAGAACATTCTGGATTCCTGGCAGAAGAAAGTAGAGAGAATGTGTAATTATTGAGGTATTCGTTTGGACAAATTATTTTTTTTATTAACTGTTGAGGGTGGATTTTATTTCTAAGCTGAGCAAACAATACTCAGTAAATTATATTTCTTTGGAGTGTTAGAATGTGGTGTTTTCAATCATATGTGACTATTTTGTTGAAATTATTGGAGTAAAGATCTGTTTTGCAGAAGAGCCCGGATCTCAATCCCACTGAACACGTCTGTAACCTGTTGGATCAGAGGGTGAGGGCTAGGGCCATTCCACCCAGAAATGTTTGGGGGGAATGGCAGGTACCTTGGCAGAATTTGCAGGTGCCTTGGCGGAAGAGTGGGGTAACATCTCACAGCAAGAACTGGCAAATCTGATGAAGTCCATGAGGAGATGCACTGCAGTACTTAATGCAGCTGGTGGCCACAGCAGATAATGACTGTTACTTTTGATTTTGCCCCCCTTTGTTCAGGGACACATCATTCCATTTCTGTTAGTCACATGTCTGTGGAACTTGTTCAGTTTATGTCTCAGTTGTTGAATCTTGTTATGTTCATAGTAATATTTACATATGTTAAGTTTGTGAAAATAAACACAGTTTACAGTGAGAGTCAGATAATTTTTTTGCTGAGTTTATTATACACAGGCGTACAAAACATTAGGAACAACTACTCTTTCCACGACAGACTGAATCGGTGAATCCAGGTGAAGCTATGATCCCTTATTGATGTCACTTGTTAAACCCATTTCAATCTGTGTAGATGAAGTGGAGTAGACCGTATAAAGAAGGATTTTTAAACCTTGAGAAACAGATTGTGTATGCGTGCCATTCAGAGGGTGAATGAGCAAGACAAAATATTTAAGTGCCTTTGAACGGGGTATGGTAGTAGGTGCCAGGTGCACCGGTTTGAGTGTGTTAAGAACTGCAATGCTGCTGGGTTGTTTAAGATCAACAGTTTCCTATGTGTATCAAGAATGGTCCATCACCCAAAGAATATCCAGCCAACTTGACAACTGTGGGAAGCATTGGAGTCAACATGGGCCAGCATCCCTGTTGAGCTCTTTCAACACCTTGTGGAGTCGATGCCCTGACAATAGGAGGCTGTTCTGAGGGACCAAAGGGTGTTCCTAATGTTTTGCACACACAGTGTATATAATTAATGATAAGTAAATACAATCTCAAAAATAGCCAGAGGAAATGACAAGCTATGAGACGATATAAATAATATGTCAAATACCAATATGACAGTCCAGTCAAATTCTCAAGTTTACAGTTCCTGTTATTGTTTCCTATCAACCTAGTGGTAGACCCATCCATCACTCATTACAGAGATAAAGACAACGGCACACTGGCAGACATATCTGCAGTCCGCAACAAACTGAGGTCCCTGATTCTGTGTCTGCCTCCAGCTCAGATAGACCCTGATAAACAGGAATGGGAACATGAACATTGTCTGTTCCGTTGTTGACTGACCTGGATCTCTCACAGCGACATAGGCTGGTTACATTCTATGTCACCTCAACATGACTTCCTGTGTGGAAGTGTATAGGTCTGAGGGGACTAACCTGGCATTTTTGCACTTGGCAGCCAATTAGGTTTCACAATGGCCTCCTGAGGTAAGCAGCCTGGCTTGTTTAGTGCCCTTGAGGTGTTTACATATCTATGGGAAACAGCAACACATTTCCGACCCTAAAAAACAAGAGACAGACCGGGCCAAGACAAAGGCAGCAAACAACAAACAGCCTGTCCACGGCCTGTCCATTCTATCCCTTTGGGGGCCACACTTCCTGTGCAGTGTGACATGTTGGACGGACATTCCTCTGGGATGACCTCTGGACACAGTTGTGCGTGGACATGCTACACGTTTCCTCACCACCCACTAGGTCTGGGCCTTTTCCCCAGGTCTTGTTTGGTCATAAGGTGGACAGAATAACTTAGTACCTGACAGGCTGGGAGAGAGACAAAGTCCATCACACAGGGGTGGGGGTGGGTGCAATGTAGCCTACTGTAAGTTGTACTGTATTTCATGTTATAACTCAAATCTGTGTTTAATCATTTGTTCTTACAGATTTGACTGACGGTCATGATGAATCACATGCATTTAGCATGTTACACTAAAACACATAACTTTAAATAGGGGAGGAAAAGAGGACACAGGCCAGCCCACATGGAGAGCAAATATGTTGCAGATTCATGGAATAGAATCATGGAAGTATGAGAGATTATAAATAATGAGAGAATATGTTCTGACATATGATCCAGACTTTGGGCTGTGCAGCGGTTGCATCGTCACGATACTCAAACACGCGCAGTGTTTCCCCTATAATTTTTTTCCCGGCGGCAAAGGTAGAACGAATGTGAGAAGGTCACTTGTGATGACATTAAGAAAGGACATTCTACCCCCAAAAATGAGGAAAATAAAACATGTAAATGTTGACACCATCAGAAATAACCTTCAGCTCAACTGATGCAGCATAGTGGCTTTAAAGCCCCCATGCAGTCTTGGTAAAAATAAAAAAATCTATCAATCACCACTGTATGTCTAATAAATCACTGTGTTTTTATTTAATAACTCCAAAATATATTTATAAGTTTTATCCCTGAGGCTCCTTTGGCCCTTGGTCTGAACGTGTGGACGTTAGGAAACAAATTGTTTCGATACTGTATTTACATACACAGCCCTGATTGGGCTGATAGGATGGTCTCGACTCTCGAGCCCCGCCCCTTACCTAGACGAACAGTCATTGGTCTATTATAATCAGATCACATTGTGATGTAATCATGTGGACCAAAAAGTTCCACCTGAAGACGCTGAAATTCCAGGAGTATTTCCCCCCCGAAACAGCTCTTACATAAAAGGCCATTATCATAATATTCACAATTTCAGAATGTTATTTTACCTCAGTGTGGAAATATATATATTTAAAAAAGGATAATTACATTTTTAACTGCACAGACCCTTTATGAATAGGCTGAAGCATGGGGTTGCCCATCTGCATTTACTTAATTGAAAAATCTCAAGACTCTAAATGCAGCCAATGCTACTTGGTACAAATACACGTTGTAACTAATCACACTCGGATCTTAAAATTGCGTCTCGGCAAAGATAAAATCTATAAAAAAAAGCATAGAGGGGAATGGACACACTACTGTACACATCACAACACACAGACACATTCCTCCTGATGGTTGGACTGAGCTGCACAATAACAGGCCCCATGTCCTCCTGTGACTCCAAAAACAGCTGTCTAGACCTGAGGAGTTTAGATATATCCTCTATCAAACTCCGGGTAAATTCAAAACTTAGGAATGTCAAATTTAGAGAGACGTATGAATTTGGTCAGTTTTATTAACTTTGTGGACTGTTCCTGGATAACATGTGCAGTATTTGGTAACAAAAATAAAGAAGGTGAGGACTGACGCAAACCATGGCTGAGGACAATGTCAAGGTACAGGCCATCTCTGTGTTTATCCAGGTTGGCTACAAACACATGACTTGAACATGACCCTGCTCACTTGTGTATCGGTAAAGTGCCCCCCCCCTACTCCTATGTGCACGTCCACTGCTCGCTGTCAAATTAAACACAAAGGAGCATGCAAACTATTATTGAATTCCTCAAGGGGTTCAGGGCCTAATGCTTACAAGAAACATAATCCATTTAGTTTTGTAACACATTCTTCTAATCACACTAAAAATAAGGGCCTATTTCCATTTACAAAAAAAAAAGCATCAGAAAAATTGGATTGGATTTCACTTATTTACGAACTCGCCCCCAACATCAGCCCCTGGAATGTAGACTTGACTTCTGCAGTGATTTGTGTGTATTAGAACCGCATACTTGAGTCCAGTGTATGCACGAATGCAGTGAGCAGGAATTTGGGACAATATAAGGTAACCACGTGAAGCCACCAACCCACAGCAAAGCTATGTCATGTGTACAAGAATGCAAAACAGACAAACGCAAATCCTAGTAAAGGAGGAAACATACAGTGCCTCGAGAAAGTATTCACACCCCTTGACTTTTTCCACATTTTGATGATACAAAGTGGGATTAAACTGGATTTAACTATTATTATTTTCAAAATTCTTCAAGCTCTGTCAAATTAGATGTTGATCATTGCTAGACAACCATTTTCAGGTCTTGCCATCAACTTCAAGCAGCTTTAAGTCAAAACGAACTCGGGAACATTCACAGTCTTCTTGGAAAGCAAATCCAGTGAATAGTTGGCCTTGTGTTTTAGGTTATTGTCCTGCTGAAAGGTTAATTCATCTCTCAAAGTCTGGTGGAAAGCACACTGAACCAGGTTTTCCTCTAGTATTTTGCCTATGCTTAGCTCCATTCCGTACATTTTTTTACAGTGAAAATCTCCCCAGTCCTTAACAATTACAACCATAACATGATGCAGCCACCACCATGTTTGAAAATATGGAGAGTGTTACTCAGTAAAGTGTTGCATTGGAATTGCCTCAAACATAACACTTTGCGTTCAGGACAAAACGTGGTGAAATCCCTGAACGGTTTCCTTCCTCTCCGGCAACTGAGTTAGGAAGGACGCCTGTATCTTTGTAGTTACTGGGTGCATTGACACCCCATGCAAAGTGTAATTAATATCTTCACCATGCTCAAAGGGATATTCAATGTGTTCAATGTTTTATTTTTACCCATCTACCAGTAGGTGCCCTTCTTTGCGAAGCATTGGAAAACCTCCCTGGTCTTTGTGGTAGAACCTGTGTTTGAAATGTACTGCTCGACTGAGGGACCTTACCGATAATTGTACGTGTGGGGTACAGAGATGAAGTAGACATTCAGAAATCATGTTAAACACTATTATTGCACACAGAGTGAGTCCATGTAATGTATTATGGTTGAATACTTATTATGGTTGAATATTTACTCAAGACATTTCAGCTTTTCATTTTTTTTAAATTTGAAAACATAAAAAAACATAAAAAATAAAAATCCACATTGATATTATGGGGTATTGTGTGTAGTAGGTAGGCCAGCGACCAAAAAAATCTACATTTGATTAATTTTAAATTCAAGCTGTAACACAACAAAAATGTGGAAAACGTCAAGGGGTGTGAATACTTCCTGAAGGCACTGCACATGTTCATTTGTACAGCATCTAACCCAACTGCTTAGTGGCTATTCAGTTTGAGAGTTTAAAATTGTGATTTGGACAGATGCTTTATTCATAACCATGTGATCATCCGCATAGTAACTCTAAACCTCTTAATGTTGGAGTTGAACCTAAAAAGGTTTAATACCATCAAGGATCAATACCGGATAACCTGTCATACAACTAAGCTACTTACTAAAATAAACAAAGAGAACGATGCAAACAATATGATTAAGAGGGATGTTCCTAATATCTGGTACTACAGTTCGTATTCAGCTGTCAGGTTATTTGAGCCAACCCGCGTAAGCATGTTACCAGGAAGCATAAGCTAAATTACAATGTGAGCTGTGTATACTGTGACTGTACGTGACCAACAGGCAGAGCAGCATAGAGCTACTGTACTGCAACTAAGTTGACCCGATGCAGACCAGACTGTAAATAACGGAGGGAACATGATGGTGCCATAAAGTGGAGTCGGGTTCATGGAGTTTGGGTTTGACTGGTGGTACTGTAGTGTAGTAATGAGGAAGCAGAAGCCCAGTGACATACCAAGTTGCTGGAAGAGCAGGGCCACACTCTTGCATGTAACAGGCAGGTTGTCATTCAGAGGGGTTTGGATTAGCTGTCGGTCGCCAGCTCCCAGGGAAAACAATTTCTGTGGGGAAAAACACCAAAGTGAAAAGTCATACGTTATATGAAAAACCATTGGATGGGTCTATCATAGAACTAGACAAGACTGTACAACAGTTTCAGAGACTGACATTTTTTTTCAACAGACATCAAAACATGTTTTCATGGTAATGTATATATCATTAGGAAACTGAACAAGACTGTAAATCAAAACAAGGCCAAAGGTCATATACGCAAGGGAGAAATGACAGTACAATGGCAGTTAAGGGATCCACTGTGTGAGTGTTTTTTTGACGATCTCCCAGAAAAATGAATAAAACACGTGTTGTTGAACCCGATGGACATCGCAGCTGCATGACTGAATTAGCCTTTTGAATCAGTCCGGCTGCAATGGGAGAAACCTCAATTGCATGTTAACCTAAATTTCACTGGCACGGCACAACGCCTCTGCAATCCATTAGGGACAGCAGCGTCCGTCGCTGTATCCAGTGTGGCTGAGGGTAGAGAAGTAAGCGCACAGTGGAAACAGTGTGTTCGCATGAACGCAATCAGTACGTCTAATTCAGCTAAGCCAATGTTCAACGGAGTTTGGCTTTTGACCTGACAAAGATCCTAGTGGATTGAACCATGGTCAATAAAGGTATTAATTGGGATCATAGCCTTTCAACTGAGTTTGAACTAGCTAGAGAACAACTCTCTGTTCCCAGATTCATGACATTCCTTCATGTTTGACAGTCTGTTGAAGGATGAGTCTGTTCCACTCCTGAGGTTTCTAACTCATGTTGTGTCACTACAGCCGAAAGCCCTTGGCTCTGCGGGGAGCGGCGATAGTTTGAGGAGGAACACTGGCATGTGTTGGTTGGTAAATTACATCAAAAACACTCAAATTACACTAAGGTTCAGGATGTGAACTTAACCATGGGTCACATTCCTTCCCCTTTACAAACACAGATGAAATATTGTCCCGTTTTTTAAGGCCACATTGATCACTATTGTCTAGACTTTAAGGGAACAGACCAGCGTAGGGTTTTGGTTATACTGTAGGACAGCTTCAGATGTGGGTTTCAATAACCTAGTGAGATGTGAAAATATAAAAACAGGCCCCCTACTTTGTTTTTTTTCTACCCTAGTTTCACTAAGTAATGTCATCAGAAGAGCAGCTAGAAAAATAAAATAGTATTATGAGGACATTTCTGCGCGCGGTGGTACAGCAATCTATGGCACCATCTAGATGAGGAATGCATGATTGAATGGAAAGCAAACGCACATGGGCAAAAACATTACTTCCTTCCTCACTCACACTCCACTTGTAGGAGACTGAAACTATAATAAGCATCAGGCCGTCAGTGGGTAACCAAGCACCTTGTGTGGGTCTAGCAGCAATATTAACCAAGACTGACCCCTAGTTTTGGGTGGATTCATGCCTCTGTGGAGAGCAGGCCAGAAGGGTTGAGAGATGGAGGTATTTGAGGAATTGTTTGCTTTAGTAATGCCTGTTTACCTGGGAGCCGCCAGCCACAGGAACCATGCACGTGAAGAGGTTGGAAACCAGCCCCTCCAGGGGGAACGGCAGGCTGTCGACGTACACCGTGTAGATCAGGCCCAAGCAGCCCTGGGGAGGTCAGGAGGAGACAGACACACAACCAGGTCAACCAGCACACTCACATACAGATGTATCGCAAGATACATACACCCAATCACAGTTTCATGCCTAAATGGACAATCAAAGACACTGTGTTGGAATTCGTTATCTAATACAATCAGATTTATAGTATTTTATATAATATTCCTAATATTCAGCTGACATGTGTGGTTTAATGGCAAATCCCTGGGCAGAGCAAAGCTAAAAAATAAATGCTAAAAGAATATTTGTGTCGGAGACATTTGAATGCCAAAGTTGAATACTGTAGTGGTCCAGTGGAGTGCCTAGGGACAGGAGAAATCCGCTAAGCCCCACTCTGTTCTTAAGTGAGGGATTGGCTGGATATCCTGTCCTTGAGTACTTGCAGAATTCACTCTATAAAGCCAATATGTTCATTCTCCGCACACAGGATCCAACATGATGCATTCTATCACCATCATGAGACAATCGATAGCGCAGAAATGAGTGCATTGACTACTGTTTATCATGCCAATGCTAATTAGATAAGATAAGTGAACAGTCACAAACCTCATGAATAGGACCAAGAATGTTCCTGGCCAGGTCAACTATAGATAGCAAATAAACCCGCAAAAACTGAAATGACCACTATGCATGGTCATCTGACATCTTGAAAGGAACCTACTTTAGTCAGGAATTAATCAGATATTATCATGTTACCCGGAATATTTCAGGATAATCGAGCCTGGAGACCAGAATGAGACTTTTTGGTGCAAAAACGTGAGCGGGCTGGATCAAGCCATCCTCTTCCTCATCCTCATCTGCATCGGTGGTCTTTGTTCCCTGAAACAGCAAAACAGAAGAAGTTATTCAAATGGGAGAGTTCAACAGTGATATGGGGGTGAGTTAAGACCCTGTGTTGTGTAACCTAACATAGCAGGCGTAAAAGAAACGCCTGAGCAGGGACAGAAACCTTTTCCTAACCCGCTGAGGGTGGCTCTAGTGTTATCTACTGTACATTCTACAGTACATCACATACTGTAGCCTATGTTTGGAAACATGCAAGTGCCACCCCCTCCTCGATAATTCTGATTTATTTATTTGACCTTATTTAACTAGGCAAGTCAGTTAAGAACAAATTCTTATTTTCAATGACGGACTAGGAACAGTGGGTTAACTACCTGTTCAGGGGCAGAACAACAGATTTGTACCTTGTCAGCTTGGGGATTTGAACTTGCAACCTTTCGGTTACAAAAAACTCAAAATCGTGTGTTTGCAACCTTTTCATGCACAAAAAAACTCAAAATCCTGTGTTTCCTCTGCAATGGGATACAGATTTGAGTTGTAAAAAATCTTCTCCAATGTGTAATACCCAGTAAAACAGATACTCATCACATTTGAGGAGTTGAAAGAGCAACGAGGATTTTCTTCAAATCACCATGGGGTTCATAAAAGATTACTGAGCCCAAAAAAATAGACCATAAAACATTATTTTCATGGAGACCGTTTGAACGAAACCCAGGAGCTTAAGAGGAGTGTCATTTACCCTCCAGAGTCACATACTGACAAAAGGCCAACCATAAATAAGCAGTGAGATGTACAGTATAAGAAATCAAGTCAACTATGCATCAAGTCACATTACTCGGTTTACTAAAATAGTTGTGAAAACACTAACAACAGAGTATGAATAGGCTACGTCCAGTCTGGACTTTACCCATACTGCTTTCTCATCTGTTCAGTTGTTTCTTCACAAAATAGGTTATTTATTTTAAAGACTACAACGTCATAACTTTGGTTCCCTGAGTTGAGGAATAATCTTTTGTGGTTTGGAGATCATTCTAAACTACGGCTACAAACCCAGAACTGGAGGTTTGAAATTCAAATGACATTTCCTACAAAACCGAGTCACAAGATGTAATCAGTATAGAAATAGCTGTAATAAACCCCCTGAAGCCTGATTATTCAAATTTTTTCTCCCATAACATAGAACCAAAGATTATTAAAGCAAAAGCTGCTCGATCTCCGACACCTCTGATCCAGTAACCACACTGGAGATAGACCTAGGCCTACCTGTAGGATATTAATCATTCAGAACCTAGCCATAATACGATGCAGACATTTGGGTTGGAAGGACATGGCGTAATGTACTATAAATAGCAATTGAGTGACCACGTAAACTAACAGCATATGGGTTAAGTCATTAAGGTGAATGACTTGAACAAAGATACCTCCCCACTCCTTCCCAAAGTGCTCCACTGGGACACAGAGGTCAAGTCTCAGTGGTCTCGTCTCAATCTGGTTCCAATTGTCCCATACCAGGAGCCGTCAGTCCTATCAGTTTACAGAGATAGCAGCATAGCAGCCTCACAGGGCTCGTTCCTGGCTAAACTTTTTATCAGAATCACATATATTCCTTCAGACAATGAAAACATGCCACAAGAGCTCTGGCATCGTCCAAGCAGGGGACACAGGATCTAAATATCTCGTCAGATGGGAAACACATTTCTACAGCATTCGGAGGATTTTGTTCAATTATCAGCAAAAAACACATTTCTGCCTCTCGAATCCAATCACAGAATAAAGCCACGCTGGTTTAAACACAACAGGGTAAGGCTCATGATAATGCCCACGTAAATAAAAAAAATAAAACATTTAAAACGTATGCTGGCTTACAAGGGTCTACGAAAACCATGTGTGCCCTTTTCAGTAAAATGCTTTGCAGACTAGGCCCAATATACTGTACTAACCAAGTTAGGTGTATTTGAACACAGGGCACCTCAAACTAGTGTTGTCACGATACCAACATTTCACTAACAATAAGATACCAGGCCAAGTATCATGACGGCACAGAGAATTCTGATTGGCCTCTGATTGACCCGTCCCCCGACAATTCTTCACGTTTTGTAAATGTTATGCATGTAGTACACAGAAACCTGTCACTGATATTCACACTTCTACTCAATAAAACAAATATTGAATTTAAATTCTCACTGTTCACTGTCTACTGCATAGAATGGCTAAGTTCCTCATATTTTCAAAGGTCTAGCTGTGATTTGGCTGGAGGAATGGGAGGAAGGAATGAATATACATGCATAATGATCTGCATGTCATTGTGGCAGTAAGGGGAAAACACTGCATGAAACCTTGACTCTTCAGTTAACAGACAAGACACACACTCCCTCGGTCTCATTCAAACATCTCTCTCACACACACACACACACACACACACACACACACACACACACACACCTCTCTCTCTCCTCCCACAAACATGTACACACTGCTCTCTCCGTCTCCCTCAAACACACACCACTCTCTCCCACACACATGTACACACTGCTCTCTCTGTCTCCCTCAAACACACACCACTCTCTCCCACACACATGTACACACTGCTCTCTCTGTCTCCCTCAAACACACACCACTCTCTCCCACACACATGTACACACTGCTCTCTCTCTGTCTCCCTCATAAAACACACACACACACACACACACACACACACACACACACACACACACACACACAGCTCTCTCTCCCTCAAACACACACACCACAACTCTCGCTCTCCCACAAACATGTACACACTACTCTCTCGGTCTCCCTCAAACACACCACTCTCTCTCCCACAAACACATTGCTCCCCACTAGGGTAGCCTAGTGGTTAGAGCGTTGGACTAATAACCGGAAGGTTGCAAGTTCAAACCCCCGAGCTGACAAGGTACAAATCTGTCGTTCTGCCCCTGTTCCTAAGCCGTCATTGAAAATAAGAATTTGTTCTTAACTGACTTGCCTAGTTAAATAAAGGTTAAAATAAAAATAAAAAATTTAAAAAAATGTAAGGAACACCAGAAAGAGAGATTATGAATCCTACTTTTGAAGAAGACCCTTTTCCTTTCTTCCTGGGCCAATCAAATTTGCCTTAACCTACTGTCAAGTTACCAGTTAATTATAGGACTGAAAAACATTGTTATCAAAACAATAATTAGCGGCCTGGGATTAGTTTAAAACGATATGGTTTGTGAAATTTGAAATGAGAGAGTGCAGGAAGGAAAAAAGGCTGGTCCGGTAAGAGCTGCTTTCTTTGCTGTAAAAGTGCAAACACGACTGTTACAAAGCCATTTCTACTCTGTTCCTGCTGCAATGACAGTTGCCTGTACATGTAACAACAGCAGAATCCGGGTCTACCATCAAAGCTAAATTATAGTTTTTTAAACAGACGGAGGAATAGATGAGCAGGAAGAGCGGACGGAGAGGAGAGAAGCAGGTGAGTGGTGGCTGGAAGGGGATGTGGCTGGCCGATTACAGCTGCCACAGGTGATGTGCGCATGAACGTGAAGTGGACATTATTGCACCTGCGCATACAAGAGACTAGCATTGCTTAAATTCAACTGAATGTCTAAACAAAACTGACTTCATAAACATTTGATAATTTTTGTAGTATTATATGAAACGGTAGTACGGTATTCTAAAATGTTGGCATCATGATGTTTTGGTACTGTGGTATTACCGTGATACCGGTATACCGTGCAACACTACCTCAAACTACTTTAGCATCTTGCTAACCTTGTTAACAGTGTAAATGTGAATATTGAGAACATAGGTCCTGGCTCTGGTGCAAACCTTTGCAGTGGATGGTATACTATATCAAGCTGGTCCCTAAACCATAAGATACAGCAACAGTCACCTACACAGTGAGAAACCAGCCCCACATCTGTCCAGTGTGTGATCCAAACTCTTATCCTTATCTGAGCCATTACCAAGTGAACAAAAGGGGTCTGGGAACAGTTCCTGGAAAGAAATCAAACCAAAACAGAGAGGTGGGGCCATGATGAAGAGGCAGTGAGGTGACCAGCCACATTTAGCCCTGTAATCAAGACCTTTAATGATCCTGTATTAAAGTCTGCGATGACACTGCACTGATCGTTATGGGTGGCCTTCGCCTCTTCTCCCTCAGTAGACCGGCCGGCGTGTGAGGAGGACAGAAAACAAATAAGGGATGATTAAAGTCTGGACACGGAGGAGAGGGTCCTCCGGGGGGGTGGGGGCGTGAGCAGAGTGGACAGCTGCAGGACATCACCGAACAGCGCCTGACAGGGGAAGTAGTCAGACTATTGCAGGGTCGGTTACGTGACCATCCAGCCCAGGCATAGACCAGGCCCGGCTAGAGACCCAGTCACAGCTAACCTAGCCGTTATCCCACGTATTTAATGAAGGATGTGGTGGTTTATACCTTGTCAGGCCAAGGCTTTGTTTGAAACCCACATGGAAAATCAGTGGTTCTGCATCCAGGCACAACAAGGGATGTTTGTGTAAATTGGTCTGATTCATACAGTACACTGTGTGATAATAAAGGTTAGAATTCCACCGGAATTTATGTAAGAGGATATGATCAGAATATCAATTCCCTTTTTCAGAAGGCTCCTTGAATAAACATGACTAATGGTCAGAAGAATGGGGCCTTTCGAAGAATGTCAGATTTTCGAAGAATGTGACTAATGGCTATGGTTGTCATGTGTTTTATAAGAGGCAGGGGACATGTCCTGTTCTTGTGACAAAATGCAGCACTTCAGAGACCGTCTGGAGGGTGATGTCGGGCCATTGTAAGGAGTCATATTCTTAAACACAATTAGACATCCAGCCAGGCATTCTGTGTAATGTATCAGGGAAAACCTTGAGAGGATTGCGGTCGTTCCAATAGTTTATTTCAGGGGTTTGTGAACTTGTGCGGAAGAAAAAACATCAAAGACAGAACTGAATTCATATGAGGATGGGTGCATCCAAGAGGCAGTGCTAGAGGGGATGAGATGTCAGCTCATTGGATACATATTTTGTCCCATCACACTAAAACCCTTCAGTATGTGAAGTGCTGTTCAATTCATCGCAATTCATCCGGAATGCTGTTATTTTCCCACTTTAGTGGGTTCTGGAACACATTATGCCGTGACACATTCCTAGTAGTACAAAAATGTGCCATGCAAGAAAACATGTCAAAAACAAAACAATTACAACACAAGAAAAATATTTAAAAATCCCAAGAATTAACAAATAGCCCCTGCTGGATACTCGGAATCAAGTATTCATACAGAAAGAGAGAGTAGCTGGAAATGATAAAGAAATTAACTGCTTATCAAGAGAAGCATCATGCTGCCAGCCGAGGCAGTAGGCACTATCTGCCATAGCGCGGTTCACTTATTTTGCCCTTATGACCCAGATCCTAAAGAGGACCTGCAGGGCGTAGTCCTATTCAGCATGTGTGTAAGAGTTTAAAAGGCATGAAAAAACACCAAATGTCAAACCATACGTACAGTGGCTTGCGAAAGTATTCACACCCCTTGGCATTTTCCCTATTTTGTTGCCTTACAACCTGGAATTAAAATATATTTTGGGGGGGTTGTAGTATCATTTTGATTTACACAACATGCCACATATTCTCAATTGGATTGAGGTCTGGGCTTTAACAAGGCCATTCAAAGACATTTCAATGTTTCCCCTTAAACCATTAGAGTTTTGCTTTAGCAGTATGCTAAGTGTCATTGTCCTGCTGGAAGGTGAACCTCTGTCCCAGTCTCAAATCTCTGGAAGACCAAAACAGTTTTCCCTCGTGGTTAGAGCGTTGGACTAGTAACCGGAAGTTTGCGAGTTCAAACCCCCCGAGCTGACAAGGTACAAATCTTTCGTTCTGCCCCTGAACAGGCAGTTAACCCACTGTTCCCAGGCCGTCATTGAAAATAAGAATATGTTCTTAACTGACTTGCCTGGTTAAATAAAGGTTAAAAAAAAAATAATAATAAAAGAATGTCCCTGTATTTAGCACCATCCATCATTCCTTCAATTCTAACCAGTTTCCCAGCTGACCTGTTTGGAGAGCTCCTTGGTCTTCATTGTGCCGTTTGCTTGGTGGTGCCCCTTGCTTAGTGGTGTTGCAGACTCTGGGGCCTTTCAGAACAGGTGTATATATACTGAGCTCATGTGACCGATCATGTGACACTTAAATAAAGTCCACCTGTGTGTAATCTAACTAATAATGTGACTTCTGAAGGTAATTGGTTGCACCAGATCTTATTTAGAGGCTTCATAGCAAAGGGGGTGAATACATATGCATGCACCACTTTTCAGTTTTTTATTTTTTGAACAAGTCATTTTTTTCATTTCACTTCACCAAATTGGACTATTTTGTGTATGTACATTACATGAAATCCAAATAAAAATCCATTTAAATTACAGGTTGTAATGCAACAAAATACAAAAAATACCAATGGGGATGAATACCTTTGCAAGGCATGGTATATAACGGATTGCTTTGAATAGGGCAACTATGGGTAAGCTGTAAGAGATATACATTAGATTTGCTATAATATTTTACATAATGCCCTTGTAAGTGGCTTTGGCTATAACACTAAGATATGCATGTAGGGGGGTTGGGGTTGAGGAGTACAACAGGCCATCTCACCTGCAGGTTGACCTCTGCCTCGTAGAAGGTGAGGCAGGAGCAGTAGTGTCTGTCTGAGTCGATGTCCGTCAACACCACCGTGAAGAAGGTGGGAGCTTTCCTCTCTCGGGACAGCCTCCATCCTCCTGGCTGGCAGAACTGGAAAAAACACAAAGTATAACACACCATTATACATGAGCACCTGTACTGGAACTCTAAACAGGAACACAGTCTGACCTCAGGTGCAGATGAAATGGGCACAGGCAGAGTACAGGGCAGGCAGAGTACAAGACACCCAGTGGCTTTTCCAGAGTGGTTACTGGAAGCCAGTGTTGTTGTGTTGAGAGCGGAGGCCGTATTCTAGCCGGTGTCCCCAGGAGAGCCGCTGCTGGTAACCCTTCAGTGTGAATAGGAAGGTATTACGTTAGTTAGGGGGCCATTGACGCCATTGTGGAGAGGATGCACAGGATGTCCTGTTTCAGTGCATTAGTGCTACTGCTGAATACTCTCACCACAGAGAGGGAAATGGCACTGGTTCACGTTCCTCACAGAGAGGGAAATGGCACTGGTTCACGTTCCTCACTGCTCGTCAGAGGGGTTTGATATCTGTCTGATTCTAGCCCGAAAGAAAAGTATGACAAAAAGGTACTGAAACCAAAAGTACTGTCTTTTACTGTGAAACAGTAGGCTGCTATGTACTCAGTTGGATAAGCATAAAAACGTTTAGGATAAGATGAACATGACAAAAGTAGGATTGTATTGGATAACACTGGGATTAACATGAAGAATGTAATAGTGGATACTTAAGCCAACTCTGGTTGTTCAAGCAGGAAATCCCATGTTATCATTAAAACATAAACAAGATAATGACTAATTGACATAAAACCCCATGTCATAAAAAAATGCACCACTTCTTCCTTTTTCTGGGATAAAACGTATCAATTCGGGATCATGTTGTTTTAACTTTTACTCCACTACTGAACCATCTCAACTTGATTTATAAACATTAGAAATGACACAGCAGAAAATAAATGTAATCTAATGGGAACATGAAGTACTGGTGAGCAAGAGAAAGGGAGAGGGGACAGAGGGGGGGATATGGGAAGATTGAAAGAAGAGGAGTGCAGAGGGATAGAAAAGAGGTGTGAGGACAAAAACCATACAGACCTAAGAGGAAAACAGAGAAATGATGAGGATGATGGAGTGTCGAAAGCAGCATGTGAGAGGCAGGCAGGCAGCCAGAGTGAGTAAATCTTGTGCGTTTGTGCTGGCATGGCTGTGGGACAGTATTTAGACTGCTCCTCAGGTGTTTCACTGGAAGAACATTGGACTGACAGAGGGAGAGGAGAAGGGGGGGAAGAGAGGATGGATAGATGGATGGACGGAGAGAAAATCTAATGAAAAGAGAAGGTGGGTGGGTGGTGTAAGACAGGATGAGAGAGAGAGGAAGAGAGAGAAAGAGAGAGAGGGGGAGCTGTGCTTGACGCCCAGGGGCTTGAACCAGGATGCCACCTTCCACCAACAGACACAATTGACAGCAGGAAATCTGGAAAAGCTGCATTGTGGGGGAGTGTCATACATACTGGGCCAGGGCCCAGACAGGACCCAAGGACAATTGAAGATAACTGTGAACACATCCAAAAATATTCAAAGTATATGTCATTAATCACTGTCGGAAAGGAGATAAACAGCTTTCGGACCGCATACCTTGGGAGATAAGCAGAGATATGCTAAAATGGGGGATGGAAGCAGAGGACTTTGTGTGTTGTGTGTGTGTGTGTGTGTGTGTGTAGGAGGAGGAAGGGGGTCTTGTTTTGCTTAAACAATACCAGTGGCCATCTTCTGCTAAGTTGTTATGCTCACGCTACCACGGAGGTCTGAGGAGAGGCTCTGGACTGGGTTCAAAGACACTTCATTGGGTCCACAGTTTACTTCTACCTCCCCCTCCACGTGCCTGGTGGCTTAGGTAGGCTGAATAACAGCCAGACAGTCTACTAAATAACACCAATGAAGATATCCTATCCCTCTTCACGTGCCAGTGACTGACTGGAAAGCAATCATGTTTTGAAGGATTTCTCTCTCTGCAAATATTAGCTTAGACTCAAGTAGCTAGGCTTACTAAGACGTCTGAATAGAGAACAACCGGCTGAGTAAGAGTTGACTGACAGGGACTTTAGTCACAACACCGGAGATGCTAACCTGATACACTAATATCAGCACCAGTCATTAGGGTGGAGAGAGGTGGAATGAGGAAAAGGGGGAAATTGAAGAAAAAGCAGAGTAGATGAGGACTAGTGGGTTTGATTCCCGGGACCAACCATAGGTAAAAAGTATGCATGCATGACTAAGTCGCTTTGAATAAAAACACCTGCTTAATGGCACTGTAAATTACACTATATTATTATATTAACCAGAGGACAGGGAGGAGGATGACTTGCATGAGAGACACAACAAAAATAAGTCCAAGGACCAGTAGCTGTCTGTCTAACTGAAAGGAGCTGAAAACTTACTCTACTGTCAATCATCCCATAGTAGGAAGTGCATCCAAGCATGCCCTGAACGTGTTGTCTCTCCTGCTGTGTGAGGGCCTATCTGCCAGACACACACACACACACAGAGAGAGAGAGAGCAGAGCAGTGATTCTAGGCACCACTCCAGGTAGCAGCTCCAGGGAGCCCCTGCCTGCCGCCAGCTGTGACTGACACACACAGTACCAGCAAACTGTTTGGAGAGATCAAGCAAAATATGTTCACTGCAGTGCAACAGGTGCATGGCTTGTCAAGAAACACACAGTGCAAGAATAAACACATATGCATGGTGTAAACGTACTCGACTACACTTACACACCCACGTAGCCCATATATATGCATGGTGAACAGAGACACACACATACACACACACACGCTGAGTCACGGC
The DNA here is from genome assembly GCF_023373465.1 of Oncorhynchus keta. Classification (NCBI taxonomy): domain Eukaryota; kingdom Metazoa; phylum Chordata; class Actinopteri; order Salmoniformes; family Salmonidae; genus Oncorhynchus; species Oncorhynchus keta. The sequence goes on from NC_068422.1 coordinate 68,018,386, forward strand.
GAGGACAGTCCCTGGTCTCAAATTAGACCACAGTCAAGTGACAATGGAACTCATTGGCTAACCGACTCTGGGATCTTTGTCCTTTTGCACATTGTTGCCCTACCACCGACTGAGCTCTCTGCATCATGTGGCTCTGTGTGCCGTGGCTCCCCCCTAGTCCACCCTTTCAGAAAGCGACACTAGATCTGCAACTTGACCTGCTAAGAATCGGCACAGAAAAGCATGGGGAACAGTCCCACTGAACTGAAGCCTAGTTTGTGGTCAGAGCTGTATTCTAATAGTGTGAAAATGTACTGTATGCCACTGTAATAACTGCCCAGGGGACAAACAAACAGCTATGCTGTGGGCACTGGGGCTGAAACTCCAGACCGTCAGTCAGGGACACACACACTGGGCAGTCTTTACAAGACACCCAAGAAATCTGATGCAACCATTTCCCAGTGTCCTCCAGTTGAAAACATGGTATGAAATGGTACATCGCCACACCACAAATTCAGATTTAAAAAAAATACTGGTTTCATAGTTTGACTTCCTAAGTTGATCAGTTCCAAAATGACATGGCCAAACAAACAAACATCAAACACACTCTTCACTTCCTCTGTATGGTAATAAAATGTAGACGTCTCCTCCCTTCTGAGCATTAACAAATGTGATGCAAGACTGAGCTGGGTGAAAGAGAAGGACGTCTGGAAGTGGAAAAAGGACACGATGATGGGAAAACACTTTCCCAACTCCTCCGACAGGAATGAAGAGCATTCCCAGGGTGGAATCTCTCCAACACAACATTCTCTCTACAGTATGTCGCATTAGATTTAACCCGGGTTTATCTGGTCGGTTCTGATAAATGAGAATACTACACGAGAGCAACAGTTATTGAGATCAGACTTTGTCTGAATTAAAGACTTTGAGGAGACTTTGTTGACCAAACACATTCAGTTCTATTATCCAGAAAGAGTGGCTGACTTGGTAGGTGAATCATGCACAGTGGAAAGGTTGCAAGGCAACAAGGTATTTGTAATGAAGGACAACATCCCATTCAGACGTGCCTACTCAAACGTAGTAACAGTAATACCGCAATGTGGCATGAACACAAAACATGTCTCCAAAACAAAGTGCATCCAACCGATGCCAGTGAAGTGCTGACACAGTCTGAAAGCAAAGTGATTGCCAAGACTTTGTGGTCAGGACAAAAACACGACAACAGATGTGTTGTGTACGCTCCCCTCCCTTGCTCCCCTCCCTTGCTCCCCTCCCTTGCTCCCTCCCTTGCTCCCCTCCCTTGCTCCCTCCCTTGCTCCCCTCCCTTGCTCCCCTCCCTTGCTCCCCTTGCTCCCTCCCTTGCTCCCCTCCCTTGCTCCCTCCCTTGCTCCCTCCCTTGCTCCCTCCCTTGCTCCCCTCCCTCTCCATCTTCGAGGTCCATCTTATCCTCCTCTCTCTCTTTCCGCTTCACTTCAAGGGCCTGTTTCTCAGGAAGACAAGACAATGACTTGCAGGAAAGTGGTGTCTGAGGTGGCGGGGTTGGCAGGGGGTGAGCGGGTCATTACCGGGCTGCAACCTGGCCGGCCTAGACATCTGCTGCTTTATCAACTCTGGAGGATGGACAGTACAGTGGACAGAGCTGAACTCCAAACATGTGCCAGGGCTATTTGAGTTTCCCCAGCAGCCGGGGCAACACAGAGCAGCCACATGGTAGGAAGTCTTGAGCTGAGATGGAGGCTATATTCATAGGAGGCCAGGAGGAAGCACAGCAAACAGGAGGCACACAGACGACACTTCCTGAGAACATCTTCAGGGTCAGCCTGACACAAAAAACAAAACAAAGCTAGCCAGCTTCAAACCACAGGTACCAGAGTGCAAAGTGGAAAGTAGAGCGCAGGCAGCCCTGTGATGTACTGTAGGCCAACTGGTCTGACTGGAGAGCTCCATCACACAGCAGACGACTGCCGACAACTGGCATCTCACATCCATCCTTATTTCCCTCGGTCCCCACAGCTCTGTGGTTCCCTGTGATCTGTTATGCAACCCGGAACATATGGTTCATTTTAGAGATGGATATTTTTAGCTGGTCATAAAGGACCGCAATAATTCAACAGACAGCTTAGGCCAGGAAGATGGGGGAAGAGAGTAATAAGCTAGGAAGTCGATGTCTAAAACTGCAACGCAAACAACGTGGAGAATTTCAGGGTCCATATTTCGATCATTTCTAAAAGTGTATGGGGGGGGGGCAAAATGTAATTTGTTGTGCTAGAATAATATGAAAATACAGACAGCTCTGCAGAGTTCCTCACATTCAAAGTCTCCTGGGAAGATTTCTTCACTTGGGGGTAAATACTTTGGATTTATTTTAAAACACAACAAAATTAAAAACATACGGCTGGTTCACCACATGCAACCTATTTCAATCTGAGATGCATTAAAACGCAAATAGAAAAAGGATGAGGCATTCCTTGTCTTAAACCAATCTACTGTCAGTTTAATTTCAGCTTAATTCTGCTCCAATCACTGCAACCTCTCAAACCCAGCCTTGAGCAGTCACATGCTATTCACTACACTCAAGGGTGTCCCAAACCAAGGGGTGAATGTTGGTGACCAGATATGAACTTTATTAGAGTTTCATTTCAGAAGAAGTAGGCTAAGTGGGTTAATAAACCTAGTTAACTAAAGTCGCCTTAGTAAGATCTTTCAAACGTGTTCCTTGGGTCCAAGGGTAGAACTACATGCATTTCCAACATGTGACAAGCGGATGGAGTGTAAATTCAGAGAAGACTCGGCCTTAAACGCAGGGATGGATGCTCTTCAGTGCTGAAAACCCCTTCCACAGTCCAAGAAGGCTGCCGCTGGCGGGATAAGAGCAGGGCCTGGCTTTGCCATCTTAATCCAAACCTGACATTACTCTACCTCTATTGTTATGCTGCATCCTCACACTCTCCCACACATACACACACACACACCCCGTAGATGGCGGTGGCCTACAGGTGGAGCGCTGTACCCTGCTCTCCGACCTGTGAGGCCCCCATTCATTGGTTTGTAACATATGAATTAACACACTGAGTTACACATTCATGACACGTATAGTTAACTTTCAAGAGCATTACCGCACTTGAAGAATTTACTCATCATTATATAGTTATTAGTTTGTGCAGTGCTGTTTACAATAAGTAAAACCATATTCTATGCAGTTGTGCGAAGCAAAGCAAATACAAAAACAACAGGTCGGCCCATTTGAAGAGTACAGTGTGTTTGATGAGGGTACAGCAGAGGGTAAACAGCTTTGTCCTGGACCGTAGAGAAACACAATGTGCTTATGCGTCAGCCTGTGGAGCCCCTGCCTGGGAGCCCTGTGATAATGTCCCAGGGACAGGTGCTTCCTGCCGGGCCCAGGCCCACTCCTCTCTCCCTATCGCTGTCACTAAGCCACCCTCCAACCGTGGCCTTTCTTCTGCCTGTTTATAGATCTCTGCTTTTGTTTTTCACCTGAAAAAACAGTGAGGCCCCCCAAACTTCATATGACTGGCTCACAGAGTTATACACCCCTCACGTGGACCAGTAGCACTTTCTACTGTTGTTGTACCACTCCAGACCAGGAAGACAGTCTCTGTGTTATGCTATATCCCTGATAGTGTGAAAAGTGCAACTGGAAAAACACACCAAGACAATGGCAGTGCATTACACAGGGGACACTGGCCTTTAGTTTTCCAGCTGACTGCCTATCCAGGGCTCTGGGTCTATGGTACTGCACTCTGCCCGCCACACAGGATGAGGGCTGTGGGAGGTCAATGACCTGGCATTGGAGAAAGACATGGCCTCACAGACAGGGTCAAGGACTGTTGCCGTTTCATACTTCATTTTAATGGCAATACAGGACTGTCATGACATGCTGCTCTTAAACACAGCAATTCAGATAAGTCAACAATACAGCATTTATAGCTGTCTATCATATAGCACTGTTAGCTGGTTAGGCACAAGAGCTGGGGTTAGCACCTCATGCTAAAGCAGTTGTCATTAACCGGCCTTGGTCTATCCTCAGGATCAATCCAGCTCGAATATGTCTCCTGCCCTGCCCTCAATCACTAGGTCAGTGTGGACTGCTTCTGCTATGACAACAGGGAGCCCCAAAACTGGGCTGGCAAATGTGAAACATAGGTTTCCTCTGCAGTGCCACTGGTGAACTTCACCCAACAATGGTCTCTGCGAAGAAGCTCGTGACAAGGGGAATGGTTTGAGTAAAATGTCTGGGTGTCGTGGTTTCACCCGTGGACCTCTCATACAGAGTGGAGGCAGAGAGAAGGTGTGGGACAAGACACCGTGATTTACAAGTGGGTCATGTCAAGAGAACGGACATTCCAGACAAATTAGGACATCTTCTAGCACTGCGAGAGGAATCGCAGGTATGTCCGCAGGCATTTTGGTCTTGCAGTCAGCACATTTCCACCGCTCCACGTAAACAGAGGCGGTGACTGGCAGGGGAGAGCCACCATGGAGCTGGGCAGTGAGGAAGGGGAAGGCCACAGGAGGCTATGTGGCCTCTGAGCTGTGCTCCTGTGCCAAAAGCTGCGGCTGGCTCCCCTCCTGGCTCCTATCCACGCATTTTACAATTCCAGGGCGGACCGAGAGGTGGACAGTGGACGGTCTCACAGCTCAATGGCTTGTTTTGATTCATTGGAGCTGGAATGAAGTCCTTGTGAGTATATTTCCATTTTATGGAAAACAAGGAAATAACAGTGATTTCTGGTGTGTGCGTGCGCGCAAAAGAGTGATTATAATTACTTCAACAGAGGGGTTAGTTCTGCCAAACTGTGTAACATAACTATGTGCTCCCAGAATAAGGAAGTCTTCAGACTACAACATATTAGCTCCATGTATCCAGAGTATTCACATTTCCTGATGAGCTCACTGTGGTTTTCATCATGGACAAGGCTGCCATGTACTCCAGCCCACTGCCAGTGCCGTTTCCTGGGGATTTTCTGTTTCGCTGGCAGCCAAAGCATTGATTACTCATGAAGATCTTCCTGACAAACACATGATTCTATTATCCCCGACTTGGACGACATCCTGTATGTGGAATGCACTGTTGTATTTAGTTTTACAAATATACAGGAACGACGTGCCGTGCGACATGTCAGCTTTGGTCACACAGCCTGGTGATACAACCAGCCAGCCCAGAACCTCCCCCTGGGTCTCTGGACTGGCCAGGAGGAGACAGCAATACTGTGACGTGGCAACCGTCCTAGTCTGACCCAGACAGTCTAAGCATGCTGTTTCAGACCCTGACACCATGAAACAATAACAACCAGAGATGCCAGTCCCCCCAGTCAAGATCACTCCACTAGCGCGAACCTTAGTCACTGTCCCATCCACTGCCCACTCCGCACCAACAGTACACACAGTTTGAATAACTCCAGCATCCTTCCCGGAAGTACGTACCACATTCCACATTACAACAGGGATTTGGGGGGAGACAAGAGAAATGAAACAAATGTTTACTGGTCAAGTCTGGTCAAATTCCTTCATTAGAGGAAGTCAGGCCCCAAGGAGGAATTTTTTGTTTCATATGTACACAGTTTTGTTAAAATAAAAACAAGCAGAGGAAGATTAAAACGGTTTTGCCATTGGGGACTTCAAAGAATGTGTCACAAATGTTGTTTTACAGTCATGACCAGATTAATTCGGCTCTTATGTACACAATGAATTCCGCTTTGATTTAAACTCAGGGGGCAGATTATATCAAGCAGCACGAGGCCTGGTAATCATTGGGGGGGCGCAACCTTTCTATCAATCTGTTTATAGTATTGAGGCAAACAAGTGGCAATGAGTGTCAGCTGGAAACAGAACCTGCATCATAATTCACTCATTCCCCATGCAGGCCAGGTGGGAAAGGAGGAAAGTAGGCAAGTCTGCACATAGGTTTGTAGGGGGTCTAGGGGGTCTATCGCCCCTATGGATTAGGCTATGCAAATAGTCAAATGGAAATTCTAATAAATTATACCAATCCATTGCTAGCACAAAATCTGCCATTAAAATGCAGAACATTTTAATTTTTATTTTTTAAATAGGCTAGTTGACTTACACACATGAAAGTGACCAGACAAAAAAATCAAATAAAATAAATGTAAAAAATAGGGGGGGAACTTTAACTTTTTGCTTAATATTTAAGGAGTCTCTCACCATTTTAGAATGACATATCCACTTGGTCCTGTGCAAATTCTCCACTGAAAAGTACATCTTCAGCCAAGACTTGAACCAGAGACCAAACAGAGAACATCAGATAGACACATGTCTAAGATCAAACTATGTTTTATTTCCATGACAAGATGTCGCTGTACTTACAGCGATGTTCATTCAAATGATATCCATCAGGCTACTAGGATATGGTTAAACATACTGACAAGGGCTTTCCAGGTAAGACCTCATGAACATTGGAACAGTACAACAAATGCTAAGTTGTACAACTATGTAGACCTCAGGATGTAGTGCTGCTACTTTGACAGAAATCAGATTCCCCTTTATTAACCCAGTGGGGGACACCTGACTGGCACTTGGTCCTTCAATTTCACAAATTTCCAATATGCAGGGCTTCAGACTGCGACCCTTTGGTTGTGTGAGTAAAATAAAAATAAAATGGAATTGGTCACACTAATGCAAGTTGCACATTCTACCTGATCACCACAAAATCAAAACATTAGGGCTGGGACTTGCCACGGAACTCACGATACAATATAATCATGATAGGTGCCGATATAATATGTATTGCGATTCAATACTGTGATTTGACTGCGATTTAAGGTTCCAAACATATTGCTCACTATATGTCTGCTGCAGAGGGACAAGAGAGAGCCATGAGAAAACGTGTTTTGATCAGTCATGGAAATAAAAGTGCTGAAAACATGTTGGCTCACTAATCAAAAAGAAGATGGAGAAAAAAGCTATAGGCGCAGGTACAGCTGACTAGGGCGAGCTGACGCTCCCTAGCGAAGTCAAAGTTAAGGCAAAAGTATTGATATAATATTGTCCAAAATATGTTACTGTATAAGTGTTTTCCCCCATCCCTACAAAACGTCCTAATTTTGGGGCGGATAAACCCATGAATTTGTCAAAGAGTAAAGTGTGCATTATACTCGTGATTCCTGTAATAAAAGTGTCGACTCTGTCGCTGTGCTTCTCACACTCCCTCCCTCCCTCGTGTGCCCCTCGTGATGTATAACATTTCAACATGAAATTGCAGGGATAATAATTACCTTGGATGCAACCAGTTGTCCATATTAAAAGGAGCGTTTTAGCTTTCTGTAGGTATACGTTCTATTTCTCAACGATCATTGAGATCAAAGAACTGTTTTACAATCAAGATATCTGATATGGCTTTGAAATAGAGAGCGTGCGAAAATGCGCATTGTATATTAATACATGGCTACTAACAGTAGGTGATGAATTAGCACCAATTTAATTAGGCCTTCATATAATATTAGTACACAAAGATCTCTATTGAACAAAATAATGCCATGGCAGGTATTCATCCACATCTTAATCAATGGAAAGGATAAACAGTTGAGATTTATATAATTTAAAAGCTTACAGACTCCTCATACTATTTTATAATTTATTGGGAATTCTTCATATAACATTAAAAACGTCAATTATCTTTTTTGGACCCCAGGAAGAGTAGCTGCTGCCTTGGTAATAGCTAATGTGGATCTTAATAAAATACCCAAAAAATGCACACTCTGGGTTCTCTCTCTTCCTATTCACATATATTGTAGCTTTTCCCAGTGGTTCCCAACCAGGGGTACTAGGACCCCTTGGAGGGTACTTGGTCTATCCACAGAGGGTATCTTGAGAAGACTCATGAGACCATAGGGTTAGTGGTAAAATGCACAAGGGGGAACTATTTTATTTCACCAGGTAGGCTAGTTGAGAAAAAGTTCTCATTTACAACTGCAACCTGGCCAAGATAAAGCAAAGCAGTGGAACACAAACAACAGAGTTACAAATGGAATAGACAAACCTACAGTCAATAATACAATAGTAAAAGTCTATATACAGTAGGTGAAAATGAGGTAGGATAACGGAGGTAAGGTAATAAATAGGCCATAGTGGCAAAATAATTCCAATACAGCAATTAAACACGAGTGATAGATGTGCAGAAGATGACTGTGCAAGTAGAGATACTGGGGTGCAAAGGAGCAAAATAAATAAATAGATAACAGTATGGGGATGAGGTAGTTGGATGGGCTAATTACAGGTGGGCTGTGTACAGGTGGAGTGATCTATGAGCTGCTCTGACAGCTGGTGCTTAAAGCTAGTGAGGGAGATATGGGTCTCCAGCTTCAGAGATGTTTGCTGTTCGTTCCAGTCATTGGCAGTAGAGAACTGGAAGGAAAGGCGGCCAAAGGAGGAATTGGCTTTGGGGGTGATCAGTGAAATATACCTGCTGGAGTGCGTGCTACGGGTGGGTGGTGCTATGGTGACCAGTGAGCTGAGATAAGGCAGGGCTTTACCTAGCAAAGACTTATAGATGACCTGGAGCCAGTGGGTTTGGTGACGCATATGAAGTGAGGCCCAGCCAACGAGAGCATACAGGTCGCAATGGTGGGTAGTATATTGGGCTTTGTTGACAAAACGGATGGCACTGTGATAACTCAGCAAATTGGATGCAGTCTGAGGGTTGGAGGCTATTTTGTAGGATAGTCCGTTTGAAGAGGGTATGTTGGGCAGCATGAGTGAAGGATGCTTTGTTTGCGAAATAGGAAGCCGATTCTAGATTTAATTTTGGATTGGAGATGCTTAATGTGAGTCTGGAAGGAGAGTTTACAGTCTTAACCAGACACCTAGGTATTTGTAGTTGCCCACATACTCTAAGTCAGAAAGGTCCAGAGTGGTGATGATGGACGGGCAGGCAGGTGTGGGCAACGATCGGTTGAAGAGCATGCATTTAGTTTTACTTGCATTTTGAGAGCAGTTGGAGGCCACGGAAGGAGAGTTGTATGGCATTGAAGCTTGTCTGGAAGTTAGTTAACACAGTGTCCAAAGGGCCTGAAGTATACAGAATGGTGTCGTCTGCATAGAGGGGTACTCTGGGCAGAGTAAAATTCAGTTGGTGGTACAGTAACCGAAAAGGTTTGGGAACCATTGGCTTAGACCCTATAGGTTTGTGCCCACCATCGGTTGATTAACAACATGCTCTTGAATACGGGCCACTCTGGGTGGCATATTTGGGAATAAAATGGACATTTCAACATTCAAATGGTACCACATAGATGGTTGGAGGTCCACAGATCAGAGAATGTTGACTTGAATAGGAGTCTGTTGTTTAAAACAAGATAAATATATATAATAGAACCATTTAACTTGACATTCGACGGTGGGTGGACCAGCAGCTATCATTGTGACAGTAATTAGAAGTTAAAATTACAATTCACTTCACATTTCAAAAATGGTGTACCAGCTAAATTGCAGTGGTCTGAAGGGATGGGTCTATTCTATTGATTATATTTCTATGATTGAAACTACACCGTAAATGGAAAGAGAGGGCTCGTGGGCAGATGTCAGTAAGAGCTGAGAGAGGTGACATTAAATGGCGAGTGAGAAAGGAATGGGTTGTCAAGACTGTTATAACACTCTTTGTTTGAAAACCAGACAACAGAAACAAAGACAACAGTTATGAGCTGAACACAACAGTATGCCAGTGGAAGGGAGGACAGTAGCAGGTGACCCAACTGTGTCGTGACTATTAGGATTTCCCATTGTAGCCAATTCAGTTAGATTTTTTTGTAATCCAGTTATCAATTTGGCATAACCAGTTTTAATCACTTAATTCATAAACAAAATTGTTATCAGTAGAAACACTATAACCAATTGGTACGTCTACCTTCACTTGTTACTTCTGTGAAGTTTCATTATCCTCCCTCATGAGGGAGAGAAATGAGAAAATATCTTAAACATATGTGGGTTTTTGGGGGAATATTTCATAAACTTACAGAAGGTATACAATTTCTCCAAAACTAAATATAAGGTGTTGACGTTAGTTGGCAGGGCTTTTCATCAACATTGTGTTTTTTTCTGATACCTTAAGACTTTTTTGGTAGATGTTTAAGACCCCTTTTCCATCTGTTTATCCAGAAATCAAAGCCTTCACTTAAGTCAATTCTTTATAATAGAAAATGTTTAAATTTTTAAGTACCTTTATTTCACCAAAAATAGACTCTTAGGAGCATGTCAAATTAAAGCTATGAACGTCACTGTTGTGCCTATGGGTACTTTGATGGAAATGGCCATCTCCTTTAAGTGAAGGTATCTAAACCTCCAAACAGCCGACACCATTGACTGCCTACTCACAGCTTTTGAGGTAAGGGGTACAAAAGGAAATCACAGCCTGATCTCTTTGGTCCAGAACTGAAAGTATGCAAGATCATTTGAAAAATGTGTTATCAATCTTTTTGGTGTTTAAAGGAACATTACTCTTACCTTGCATTCCTGCATTGACAGGCTAATTTAACTTAATATATCAAACAGATAAAAGCTGTTGTATAACATGTCATATCCCTAAATTGAGAAGAACCAAATGCACTGCGATGATATGGGCTAAAAGTACTTTTCCATATTTCACAATGGGCTTGCGTTACAGCTGTGTATTGAGGTACTAGAGCTGAAACCAATCCCAAAATGAGTTCATATCCCACCACCTGACCAAATAGCAGGCACACTATATCCTCAAAATATTTTTAGAAAAACAGTGAACTGGGAGACAAACATGACCATGTTGTCAACACTTCATTTTTGACAGGGATCCAACTTCTATAAATCAAGAGGCAGCTGCTATGCAGCCTTTATGAAAATACCTCACCATTAACTAAAAGCTCACCGAGTGTTATTCAGTCCCTCCAGGAGTCTGAGGATGTGGCCATTTCTTTTGTTGCAAAATTAATGATTCCTTGCATAATATGAAATCACCACACTATTTCCTCATAACACAGTCAAAGTATCACAATATTATCAAAGTACAAAGGAGGGCTTGCAATTTTAACCAATCACCGCACCTTTACCGCATAATGTGGTTCCTAAGGCCGGCAGGTAGTCTAGCGGTTTGAGTGTTGGGCCAGTAACCGAAAGGTCGCTGGTTCGAATACTCGAGCTAACAAGACACTTAACTCTAATTTGCTCTAGGGACCCCGTACTACTATAGCTGGCCCTGTAAAACACATACATTTTAACAAGCCACACGTCAAACTTTTCCCTCGCCAGTGCATTTTCGGGCCAAATTGGACAAATGTATTGCATATTGCCATGCAAAATGTCTGAGTTGCCGTAGCAAAAAAATCAAGCATTTTTAGGTAATGGGGTAGTGTTTTAGGTGAGAGTCCAATGAGAGACTAGCTGGAATCCTGAGGAATGAGAGGAGCTCTAACCATGTGGATCTATAAATCTAACAACACCTCCTTACATATCTGAGTAAACGTCAGGATAGTAAAGCAGAGGAGAGGCCTGGCGAGGTATGCAAGAGACACAGAGGAGAGGCCTGGCGAGGTATGACAGAGACACAGAGGAGAGGCCTGGCGAGGTATGACAGAGACACAGAGGAGAGGCCTGGCGAGGTATGACAGAGACACAGAGGAGAGGCCTGGCGAGGTATGACAGAGACACAGAGGAGAGGCCTGGCGAGGTATGCCAGAGACACAGAGGAGAGGCCTGGCGAGGTATGCCAGAGACACAGAGGAGAGGCCTGACGAGGTATGACAGAGACACAGAGGAGAGGCCTGGCGAGGTATGCCAGAGACACAGAGGAGAGGCCTGACGAGGTATGACGGAGACACAGAGGAGAGGCCTGGCGGGGTATGCCAGAGACACAGAGGAGATGCCTGGCGAGGTATGCAAGAGACACAGAGGAGAGGCCTGGCGAGGTATGCAAGAGACACAGAGGAGAGGCCTGGCGAGGTATGACAGAGACACAGAGGAGAGGCCTGGCGAGGTATGCAAGAGACACAGAGGAGAGGCCCGAGGTATGCAAGAGACACAGAGGAGAGGCGAGGTATGACAGAGACACAGAGGAGAGGCCTGGCGAGGTATGCCAGAGACAAAGAGGAGAGGCCTGACGAGGTATGACGGAGACACAGAGGAGAGGCCTGGCGGGGTATGCCAGAGACACAGAGGAGAGGCCTGACGAGGTATGACGGAGACACAGAGGAGAGGCCTGGCGAGGTATGCCAGAGACACAGAGGAGAGGCCCGGCGAGGTATGCCAGAGACACAGAGGAGAGGCCTGGCGGGGTATGCCAGAGACACAGAGGAGAGGCCCGGCGAGGTATGCCAGAGACACAGAGGAGAGGCCTGACGAGGTATGACGGAGACACAGAGGAGAGGCCTGGCGGGGTATGCCAGAGACACAGAGGAGAGGCCTGGCGAGGTATGACAGAGACACAGAGGAGAGGCCTGGCGAGGTATGACAGAGACACAGAGGAGAGGCCTGGCGAGGTATGCCAGAGACACAGAGGAGAGGCCTGACGAGGTATGACAGAGACACAGAGGAGAGGCCTGGCGAGGTATGACGGAGACACAGAGGAGAGGCCTGGCGAGGTATGCAAGAGACACAGAGGAGAGGCCTGGCGAGGTATGACAGAGACACAGAGGAGAGGCCTGGCGAGGTATGCCAGAGACACAGAGGAGAGGCCTGGCGAGGTATGACAGAGACACAGAGGAGAGGCCTGGCGAGGTATGCCAGAGACACAGAGGAGAGGCCTGGCGAGGTATGCCAGAGTCACAGAGGAGAGGCCTGGCGGGGTATGCCAGAGACACAGAGGAGAGGCCTGGCGAGGTATGCCAGAGACACAGAGGAGAGGCCTGGCGAGGTATGCCAGAGACACAGAGGAGAGGCCTGACGAGGTATGACGGAGACACAGAGGAGAGGCCTGGCGGGGTATGCCAGAGACACAGAGGAGAGGCCCGGCGAGGTATGCCAGAGACACAGAGGAGAGGCCTGACGAGGTATGACGGAGACACAGAGGAGAGGCCTGGCGGGGTATGCCAGAGACACAGAGGAGAGGCCTGGCGAGGTATGACAGAGACACAGAGGAGAGGCCTGGCGAGGTATGCCAGAGACACAGAGGAGAGGCCTGACGAGGTATGACGGAGACACAGAGGAGAGGCCTGGCGAGGTATGACAGAGACACAGAGGAGAGGCCTGGCGAGGTATGACAGAGACACAGAGGAGAGGCCTGGCGAGGTATGACAGAGACACAGAGGAGAGGCCTGGCGAGGTATGACAGAGACACAGAGGAGAGGCCTGGCGAGGTATGCCAGAGACACAGAGGAGAGGCCTGGCGAGGTATGACAGAGACACAGAGGAGAGGCCTGGCGAGGTATGACAGAGACAGAGGAGAGGCCTGGCGAGGTATGCCAGAGACACAGAGGAGAGGCCTGGCGAGGTATGACAGAGACACAGAGGAGAGGCCTGGCGAGGTATGCCAGAGACACAGAGGAGAGGCCTGACGAGGTATGACGGAGACACAGAGGAGAGGCCTGGCGAGGTATGCCAGAGACACAGAGGAGAGGCCCGGCGAGGTATGCCAGAGACACAGAGGAGAGGCCTGGCGGGGTATGCCAGAGACACAGAGGAGAGGCCTGGCGGGGTATGCCAGAGACACAGAGGAGAGGCCCGGCGAGGTATGCCAGAGACACAGAGGAGAGGCCTGACGAGGTATGACGGAGACACAGAGGAGAGGCCTGGCGGGGTATGCCAGAGACACAGAGGAGAGGCCTGGTGAGGTATGCCAGAGACACCATAGAGAAGAAGCTTAGTCTGACTGGAGCATGGGAGTCAGTCGGACAGGGCTGGACAGGACTCCCATTGTTTACTTGGTCAGCATCTCGCCCACAGCACAACAACTACAGTCTAGAAGTGACATTTTCAGGCAGTGTTCAGTTATGTCACTGCAAACAAACACTCTGCCTTGTCCTCCATGTTGCATGAGGTGAGGAGGGTGGTCTTTAAACTCAACCAGAACAAAATGAAGACTGAGTCAGAGGGAGAATGCGTGATGGTTGTGAGGTGTCAAAGTGTGGAATGTGTTGGGAAGCCAGGGCCTTTAGCAGATCCGTTGATGAAGTGCCGCCTGCTTCATTGATTGGGCTTAGAAGGGTAAAATGGTATTGTGAAGAGTTTCCAGCTTTACACCGATGGACTTCACCAATCAACGTCACAAGCATCCTTGAGAGCAGAACATGGTTCTATTGACCACTTTTTTTGGTTAGCTGCTATTTTTTGGTTAGCTGCTATGCTACAATGTAGTCCTTTCAACCTCATTGTACTGTACTGAAAGCTTCTTCTTTACAGAGTAATAGACCTCCAACCTTTTGGAAACAATATGACAGCCCCACCCCCCATCCTACGCCCTTATCTACCATTGGTTCTTTCAGTCTTGTTAAGATGGACAGGGGCAGCACAATGTCAGTCTGAAATGCTCCAAATTATATACAACAATGACAACAGGTAATAAATTATGTTTGGTACCCAACTGTCACATATTTCCATAGAGGAGGCAAGCCATTGTGCCTAGTAATTAAGTGACCCTGACGTTCAGTGTTGAATGCTCTCTGGAATGTGAGTGACTTCTCGCCCAGTGTTTTGCCTAGAGCTCAACACAAGTTAACAGTGAGGTGTCCACATAAGTGAGAAAGACTGAAACAAACAGAAATGGGTTTATGTTGGCCGTTGTTTAAGAATGACTCAATGACCACATACAGTTGGAAGTTTACATACACCATAGACAAATACATTTAAACTCAGTTTTTCAGTTATTGACATATAATCCTAGTAACAATTCCCTGTCTTAGGTCAGATTGGACCACCACTTTATTTTAAGAAATGTGAAATGTCAGAATAATAGTAGAGAATTATTTCAGCTTTTATTTTTTTCACCACATTCCCAGTGGGTCAGAAGTTTACATACACTCAATTAGTATTTGGTAGCATTGACCCAAGTTAAATAATTTAAAGGCAAACGTTTTGGGTAGCCTTCCACAAGCTTCCAACAACAAGTTGGGTGAATTTTGGCCCATTCCGCCTGACAGAGCTGGTGTAACTGAGTCAGGCTTGTAGGCCTCCTTGCTCACACAAGCTTTTTCAGTTCTGCCCACACATTTTCTATAGGATTGATGTCAGGGCTTTGTGATGGCCACTCCAACACCTTGACACCTTTGGAAGACCCATTTGCAACCAAGCTTTAACTTCCTGACTGATGTCTTTAGATGTTGCTTCAATATATCCACATATTTTTCCTACCTCATGATGCCATCTATTTTGTGAAGTGCACCAGTCCCTCCTGCAGCAAAGCACCCCCACAACATGATGCTACCACCCCCGTGCTTCAATGTTGGGATGGTGTTCTTCAGCTTGCAAGCTTCCCCCTTTTTCCTCCAAACATAACGATGGTCATTATGGCCAAACAGTTCCATTTTTGTTTCATCAGACCAGACCCATGTGCATTTCCAAACCGTAGTCTGGCTTTTTCATAGTGGTTTTGGAGCAGTGGCTTCTTCTTTGCTGAGCGGTATGACGGCTGCATGGTCCCATGGTGTTTATACTTGCGTACCATTGTTTGTACAGATGAACATGGTACCTTCAGGCGTTTGGAAATTGCTCCCAAGGATGAACCAGACAGATTTATTTTCTGAGGTCTTGGCTGATTTATTTAGATTTTCCCATGATGTCAAGCAAAGAGGCACTGACTTTGAAGGTAGGCCTTGAAATACATCCACAGTTACACCTCCAATTGACTCAACTGATATCAATTAGCCTATCAGAAGCTTCTAAAGCCATAACAATTTTTGGGAATTCTCCAAGCTGTTTAAAGGCACAGTCAACTTAGTGTATGTATATATAATAATATATGCCATTTAGCAGACGCTTTTATCCAAAGCGACTGTGTGCATACATTCTATGTATGGGTGATCCCGGGAATCGAACCCACTACCCTGGCGTTACAAGCGCCATGCTCTACCAACTGAGCTACAGAAGGACCATGTAAACTTCTGACCCACTGGAATTGCAATAGTGAAATAATCTGTCTGTAAACAACTGCTGGATAAATTACTTGTGTCATGCAAAGTTAGATGTCCTAACCGACTTGCCAAAACTATAGTTTGTTAACAAGACATTTGTGGAGTGGTTGAAAAACAAGTTCATGACTCCAACAAAAGTGTATGTAAACTTCCGACTTCAACTGTAAATACGTGAAATAACAAACTTGTATCAGATCTAAAATACTTTAAGACTGATGTGAATGGATATGGGCCTACAATTAACTTTCATCAAAGCATTTTACAAAGGGTTCATGTAATTAAATTAGCATACTCAACATTTTTGTAACAAACCAAGTCAGTCTGATCATTTCTCTGGCATGTGTGTGGCACGTTTCATTTCCTCGTTGTGGACTTGATGGTAGTAAATTCAAATACCGTAGTGATAAAGGCGCTGGAAGTGTCCGATTCCAATACAAATGTAAAACACTCACGATAACCATCACAACACACTGAAATTATTTCAGCACATTGATTCCATTACCCCTGAATCCCAAGGCAGAAGTATAGAGGGCCAGATGGAGTAAAAAAGTCAAACGATTTGTGATTAGGCCTTTCCTTTGGCATCATCAGAGAGCAATTCCTTAACCAGACTGATGTTGGAGGAGCCAGAGGAGAATATACCTGGCATCTACTACCATAACCTGTTCAAAAGGCACTTAAATATTTTGTCTTGCCTATTGACCCTCAATGGCACACATACACAATCCATGTCTCAATTGTCAAGGCCTATAAATCCTTCTTTACCCTGTCTCGGGACCTTAATTTCACTTCAATCAGTGTCGATGAACAAGTGACATCAATAAGGGATCATAGCTTTCACCTGGATTCACCTGGTCGATCTGTGTCATGGAAAGAATCCAGTACTGTATACAATACTGTTTTATACATTGTAGATTAATATTGAAGACAACAAAACTATGAAAACACAAATATGGAATCATGTAGTAACCAAAAGTGTTAAACAAATCAAAATATATTTGTATATAACTTTTGACTGGTACTGTGTGACTCAGCACCTGGATTCGGTCTTATGTAGCAACATTTGTAATTGTGTTTTTTTTACATTGGGTAAAAGTAGAGACTCGGAGCTACAGAATGGTATTTCATGCACTGCATTGTGGAGGAACAATGGGAAAGTAATTCTGCTTTGAAAGTTGATAAACTCACTTTGAGAAAATGGCCTTTGAATGGTTTGGTATCTAGTGAAGCGCTCTTCTTTGTCTACACCCATTCAGCATCGTTTACACCCTCTTAAGCATTAGCCCCACCCATCTCATTTCGCCCTCAGAGTGCACACTTGACGCTCTGGTCGATTTGTTTACCTATGGATAACATGAAAACAGCCAAACCAGCTCTGCTGGCAACAATTTCATTACGCTTTTTTGCAGACGTTTACTGACACCGGCCATAGTCAACATATGTTGTACACTTCAGCTTAAGACATGTAGCTAGCTAAGTAAACCACGTAAGATCACACACGTCACGTAACGTTACCTAGTTAAACAACAATGAACATAGTGCCAAATCATGTCGTTACTATCCTGCATGAAAATTCTGGAAGCTAACCATCCAGGTTCAATGTTAGCTAGTTAACATTAGGCTCTAACTAGCGAAGCAAACAGCTGTGGGATATGAAGAATAACATCAGCTAGGGAGCCAGCCAGCTAACGTTAGGTGGATAGCTAACAGTACACTTTAGCTTGAAATGAAACCACTTTGTCAAAATTAGAAACTAGTAATATCTGAAAATGTAGCTCGCTAACGCTAGACTATCTGTATACTTCTTCATGAATGATGGACGCGGATGGCATGCCACAGTTACCCTTAGTTTGAAGATGTAATCGGGAGACCGGTGTTTTCTCCATCTCTTTAGCGATCATACTCTTAATTCCACTGATTTCAAAACCTGATCCTCCAGAAAGTGGAGAATAACACTTAGCTATGCAGCTTCACAACACATTTTTAAAAAGCAGCGTTCGAAAGGATTACCAACACAGACTGACCAGCTCAAATAGACAGAAGCCTTCTATATGGCAGACCAATCCAAACTCCTCTCTCGGCATGTCCAGCCCACTCCTTATAATCAGCCAATCACGGCTAGTGGGAAGGTTGCTTCCTTTTTCTGTGGCTTAACCAGCAAGGCTCGTGATTTAACAATTGTATTCATATATGATATACAAGTGTGTTAAGGCACATGAAGGTTCACGTTTCAGAATGCATTTCTGCCAAAAAAAAACACATTTTGATTAATTATTAAAGGCACATGAAGTCGTGACTTGCAACATACGCCTAGTTTCCTGAAACAGCCTACATATATGACCCATATGTTCTCCTAGTTTCAAAAGAAAACAGTAGAATGTCTAGGTGGGGCTCTCAGCTTAAGTCTTTGTGCATGAAAGTAAAAATATGTGAATTGAATTATAGACTCATAGATTTCAGGCAATCTAGGGTACGTCATACAGTGAATTGATGAATCCTCATAGGGAATAATAGGTTCTCAATGGATGAATTGCAAGCAAGTGAAATGGAATCAGCCTAGACTTTCTGAATGCTGTAATCCATGTCAGTGGTGCTGTGGTTAGTCTCTGGTCAGAGTTTAGGTGTATCTATCCAAAACGGGCCAAATGTCACTCCTGTTTATGGGATACATTTTGTCCTTGTGTTTCCGTAACATCTTTATCCCCAAGTCACAACATGAACCAGACGCTTCTGAATCTATGACATTTCACTACCGATGACACCACTTAATGCTGACTGTCTGTGTACTTCCCCCTTACCATCTCCTCTTCCTGTGCCTCCATCCATGCATCCTACTGCACAATCAAGAGGTCAATGCTACAGCTGGGAATTTCCAGGGACCTCACGATACAATATTATCATGATACTTACGTGCCGATACAATATGTATTGGGATTATCACAACGTTATATGTATTGTGATTCAACACTGCGATTGTTTTTGCAAATTTGATGTTCCAAACATATTGCTCACTATGGACAAAACATTAGAACGTGCAAGACAACATTTAAGTGCCATTGAAGAGGGAATGGTGGTAATGCAAGGCGCACCGGTATGAGTGTGTTAAGAACTGCAATGCTGCTGGGTTTTTCCACACTCAACAGTTTCCCGTGTGTATCAAGAAAAGTCCACCAGCCAAAGGACATACAGCCAACTTGACAACTGTGGGAAGCATTGGAGTCAACATGGGCCAGAATCCCTGTGGAATGCTTTTGACACCTTGTAGAGTCCATGCCCTGACAAATTAAAGCTGTTCTGAGGAGAAATGGGGGTGCAACTCAATGTGTGTTCCCAATGTTTTGTACACTCAGTGTATGTTTGATGCAGAGAGACAAGAGAGCATGAGAAAACAAGTTTTGATCAGTCAGGGAAATACGGGGTGAAAACATGTTGGCTCACCATTTAAAAATATGGAGAACAAGCTATAGGAAGGAAAATACCAGAGTTTTGGCGCTGTTCAATGACAGCTTTTTTTCCATCGACGTAACATTGCAAAAAAACTGAAACTTACTGTCCAAAAATTATGCAGAAAAATTAATCAATGCTTGTGTCACTTCTAGGTTCGACTACTGCAATGCTCTACTTTCCGGCTACCCGGATAAAGCACTAAATAATCTCCAGTTAGTGCTAAACACAGCTGCTAGAATCTTGACTAGAACCAAAAAACTTCATCATATTACTCCAGCGCTAGTTTCTCTACACTGGCTTCCTGTTAAGGCTAGGGCTGATTCCAAGGTTTTACTGCTAACCTACAAAGCGTTACATGGGCTTGCTCCTATCGATCTTTCCGATTTGGTCCTGTAGTACATACCTAGGCGTACGCTACGGTCACAAGAAGCAGGCTTCCTAATTGTCCCTAGAATTTCTAAGTAAACAGCTGAAGGCAGGGCTTTCTCCTATAGAGCTCCATTTTTATGGAATGATCTGCCTATCCATGTGAGAGACGCAGACTCGGTCTCGACCTTTAAGTCTTTATTGAAGACTCATCTCTTAGGTAGGTCCTGAGTGTAGTCTGGCCCAGGGGTGTGAAGGTGAACGGAAAGGCACTGGAGCGACAAACCATCCTTGCTTGTCTCTGCCTTGTCTCTGCCTGGCCGGTTCCCCTCTCTCCACTGGGATTCTCTGCCTCTAACCCTAATATGGGGGCTGAGTCACTGGCTTACTGGTGCTCTTCCATGCTGTCCCTAGGACAGGTGCGTCACTTGAGTGGGTTGAATCTTTGACGTGATCTTCCTGTCCGGGATGGCGCCCCCCTCGGGTACATGCCATGGGGGGAGATCTTTATAGGCTATACTATACTATACTAGCCTTGTCTCAGGGTAGTAGTTGGTGCTTGAAGATATCCCTCTAGTGATGGGGGGCTGTGCTTTGGCAAAGTGGGTGGGGTTAAATCTTGCCTAGTTGGTCCTGTCCGGGGGTATAGTCGGGCGGGGCCATAGTGTCTCCCGACCCCTCCTGTCTCAGCCTCCAGTATTTATGCTGCAATAGTTTGTGTGTCGGGGGGGCTAGGGTCAGTCTTATATCTGGAGTATTTCTCCAGATCTTATCCGGTGTCCTGTGTAAATTACTTTGCTCACTCTAATTCTCTTCTCTCGGAGGACCTGAGCCCTAGGACCAGGTCTCAGGACTACCTGGCCTGATGACTCTTTGCTGTCCCCAGTCCACCTGGTTGTGCTGCTGCCTGCGGCTATGGAACCCTGACCTGTTCACCGGACATGCTACCTTGTCCCGGACCTGCTGTTTTTGACTCTCTCTACCGCACCTGCTGTCTAACTCTGAATGATCAGCTATGAAAAGCCAACTGACATTTACTCCTGAGGTGCTGACCTGTAGCAATCTCTACAATCACTGTGATTATTATTATTTGACCCTGCTGGTCATCTATGAACATTTCAACATTGTGGCCATGTACTGTTATAACCTTCACCCGGCACAGCCAAAAGAAGACTGACCACCCCTCAGCACTAGCGCTAGTTAAAGCTACCCAGAGTAGCAAAAAAACAAGTAAAATATCGATAAAATAACATCCAAAAATAATATTGCAATATGCATCTGTATCCATTTCTTCCCACTTCAGTAGTCAATACAACAGTAGAGGTACGCATGTGTGTTGAGAGGCATATTGCAATATGCATCTGTATCCATTTCTTCCCACTTCAGTAGTCAATACAACAGTAGAGGTACGCATGTGTGTTGAGAGGCATATTGCAATATGCATCTGTATCCATTTCTTCCCACTTCAGTAGTCAATACAACAGTAGAGGTACGCATGTGTGTTGAGAGGCATATTGCAACAAGTGAAAAGTGGCCTGCAGTGAACAAATCTCTGTGTTTGAGACAATAGCATCCATTTTGACACACATAGGGACTTCCTGAGTGAAGTTGTCTGTAAGACCACAGGCTTTAGGCCTATGCAGAGCAGGCCAGCCTGTCAGATGAGAGGAATGGAGCTGGGTGATATATATGAGCCTAATCGTCACTTGACTGAAAAGATTAGAAACACATTTTCAGAGCTTGAGTTGTAAACGCTTTTTCTTGGTGCATTCTTCATCTGTGGTTATTTAGTTTGCTGGGGGCCTGTTTTGACCACAAAATGCATTTCGTGCTCAGCCCCATCCACTTTTCATTCAACAGATGTATTCCAACTGTTAGTAAACGACTCATTTTCTTTTTTATGGCGTGGAGGAAATCTGCAAATAATAACAATTTACATACCAGCTAAAACTGGAGCCAAATTGCTTGGTGGGGTATGTTAAAACACTATGGTGTATCTTCATTAAAAAGTTCAAAGCTAGAATCCCATTCATTTGGCCTTTGACCAAAGTGTGTCACCTCACAGTAGGGACACCAGGACTGGCCCCCTTACATGCTGCCTCACTTCTCTGGACTTTTTCCATTTGCAAAAATAAATATATCAACATATGAATGCTATTGATTTCATCTAATCCTCTAATTGTCTTGCACATATTTTAGAGGAATCACACAATTTAGAAAGCATTATGTGATTTAGTCCAAATGTGGCTGTTATAAATGTTCATGTTCACTTAGCTGTTGGTTGCTTACTGTAATGCAATCTGATGTGTCACATATGGGCCAGTATATCTTCTCTCCAGTCTCATCAGACAATGACTGAAGCTGCTCTTGGGGGTCCGCCACACGCCCAATGCCTCCTAAATGCCACATCACCACAAATCAATATGGAAGTGTTCACACACGGACCATATATTGGAACCCAAGCACACATGGGTGTCCAAGAACATCTGTAAGACATGAGTGATGTTTGGCTGAACTAGTGGTACTGCTTCTATATTTAACTACCACCCTACTGGGGATGGAAGTTTGGAGGATGATGCTGTCATAGCTCATTGATCCCTAGGAGACAGAGCGTGAAGATGGCTCTGCAGTGTGATACATTAGTGCTATAACTCACAGAGCAGCACAGCCATGATGGCCACCAGCAAAGCGGACCCAGTGACTCACACAGGAAGAGACCACAATGCCCCTTCAAAATAAGTATATTTGTTCTTCACTAAAGGCTTGTGTCTCTTTCGTAAAATCCCATAAATACCCAAGCATAAACAAGGTCGCTGGAATGTTCACCTAAAACCATTGACACTGCCCAGAGACCGTCAGACTTCCACTGCAGCTCTTCATGGCATTCATGCAGATCTCTGTCATTCATTCAATCACTTTAAAAAAAATTGTATATATCATTTTTTTTAAAGTCCCAAACAGTCATTCTGATTCACATGTAAAATAGCCTTGAGAGACAAAAATATCACACACAATATTTTGAGGGGATAGAAATGTTCTATATTTGAAAGAAATTACTCTCTCATGTCTAACTACAAGGAAGTTTGAAAAGACAGGATGAGTGGGCGGGAAGCTTATATTAGTTGCCAAAGAAACGACCAAGTCGTTCAGTCTTTATGGATGAGATCTAGGTCGTTAGTTATAAAACGTTCCAATGTCATACTGCCTTTGCTTGCTAGCTAGCCTACTAAAGCTAACTTACAGTCACGTCAAAAAGCCAGAATAACAGCAAAGTAGCTACATTTGCTTAAACTGTTTTCTAGTGACATTTGTTTGGATACATCCATAACAAAGAGCTAATGAGGAGTGATTTTGTCTTGCATAGAAAATGTGCCTAATTGTCTGTTGTTCAGAGGAGCAAGCCAACAACACAGCCAACACAATCATTTCAAACTGAAGCACTACAAACTAGCTGCACATTTTACCTTATTTCAATTGACATTTCTTTGTATTTATCCATAAAAATTATGCCAGCCGATTAATGATTTTGACTGGATGAGAAACGCTGCCTGCCTGTCTGTCTCGTCCCGACTCCGTCATTACTATGGAACAGCTGGAGATCAAATTTGAATATTGAAACAATGTTGCAAATGTCAGAGAGAGACAGAAAGGTTTATACAAATCTCTGCTGTTGAAAATGAAATGTGAGTCTAAAAGAAATGTTAGATAATGTCTAGAGGCTTTTTATAGTGGAGATCAAGTTTGTAAATTGCTTGGCTGGGCTGATGAGACAGTGGATTGCGCATTCAGGTGGAACAGAGTAAATAGGCATTTTAACATCATAGATTTAGCCAGTGGTAATTTGTGGAATATACACCGGCTGCAATGTGGTTTGAACCAAACAGCATTCAGGATTAGACCCACCGGTTGTATAACAAGATAATTTTGTCTTATTTTACTGTAAAAAAAAAAACAACTGAAATATCACATTTACATAAGTATTCAGACCATTTACTCAGTACTTTGTTGAAGCATCTTCCTCAAAAATCTACTCACACAGAAATGTTTGCATATTTATTACACATTAAAAAACTGAAATACCTTATTTACATAAGTACTGAGACACATTGCTATGAGACTCGAAATTGCCCGCAGGTGCATGATTTTTCCATTGATCATCCTTGAGATGTTTCTACAACTTGGAGTCCACCTGTAGTAAATTCAATTGATTAGACATGATTTGAAAAGGCACACACTTCCTTAAATTAGGTAAGAGAATACCATTGGAGTATCATCTGAACATTACCATTGGAGTATTCAAATTAGAGTCACCTATTCACTTAATAATCCCACCTCCTGAATCCAAGTGTTCGACATGGGGGAGGGAACCATTCATTTTATGATCAAACATTTTTTCAATGTAGAAGCAGTCATTTGTCATACTTTGGTCATCATACTCTGGTCTGGTTTCAGCCAATTTCATGAAAAACAAGACTGACTGTTCATGACCTTAAAGCGAACAAAAAGATGTGGGTAGTATATTGCTGCATCCATACAGGTCTCTTATGTTTTTCCTTGAAAATAAACATTAACCATCACTGAGGTTAACAAATATTTCCCATTCCCACTGCGAAAACAATAGGCTCCACTATCAATCCATTCTGGCTTCCACAACATTGACATGGATTATGCCACAGGTTGGCTGCTCACGGGCTCCTCCACCTGCTGACCTGGTACGGTCCGGTCTATTTCACTGGACCTCTTGAAAGGCCTGGATGAGACTGACTGACTGCTATCAGTGGTGATGCATGACTACTCTGACATGCAAAGCCCTTCTCTAGACAAGACTGGAGTAGGTACAGGAGCAAGCTTCAGCTTAGCACTGAGACTCGAGAGCATCTTAGTAACGCTACCAAATCTCCCCAGTGTACTTTCATCTAAGCCAGGAGGAATGTGCCTGGGCTTACCAAGAATCCACCTGACTGCATAAAGACATGGAAAGGATTGTAACGTCTACTTCAATGTCAAGAGAAAAACAAGAATAACTTGTAGGCATACAGAGTGAGGTCTATTTATTCTGAATGGAATGTCAATGTTACATGAGGTTGCGTGATTAAGTCAATCAAAACACAAAGTTTCCATTTCTGAAGTAAGACTTTTTCCTTTTTGTTGTTGTTGCTCAAACCGAATAGGGACCATGTATACCCCAACCAGGCTAACAGCTAGCAGGAAACCTCATTCACCAGGGGAAATCAAGTGTGGACTCTCAGCACTGAGGTGAGCAGGGCTTGACATTCAGACTTGCCGGGGGGAAAGTTAAACAATTGTGGGACAACCAGAATATGGATTTCAGTTGTCCGGATAGATTAGTAAAAAAAAAACTACCAAACAAGTACTCTGATCAGAATTGGATCAGGCAGTGCACAGCAGAACAGTGCATAGTTGACATCGAGTAAATTGCCTATATTCCTATAGTCCATTTAAATAAATGTTATATTTACACAAAGCAAGAGAACAATGTAGACTGCTAGTCTCACCGAAGCAGAATTTTTTTTTAAATAAATCAGATGATCTAGGCCAATAGCCAAAGTGTATTTTTATAGCAGACACCAATGTTCCCTCAAAACAATTTCGGCACTCAGCAAATTTCTGGTCTGTGCAACTTCCAGCATGAGTTCACTGTGAACACTTGAGGCTGTACCCGCTTTAAGTTAATTTAAAAGTGGCCAAGTAGGCTATGTGGCCATTGGATCATAATGTCGACCTACCAGAGTGGCCTATCATCAACAACAATGTACAAAATGAATCCCATAACATTTTAACATGGAAAAAGCGGTTTGATCATTCAGTCTACAGTAGCAGCCAATGTGTGGCGTTCAATTTAGGCCTACATTCTATGAGACTTTTGGGGAAAAAAAATGCAGGGCTAAACATTAACCTGTTTATTCTCTTGTCCTACTGACAAGGAGGTGACTGAAAATCTTGTGTTGTTTGAGGCAAGAAACCACTTCACAAAATAAAATGCAATATTGATCAAATACCATTATTACAGAGAACAAGAAATTATGCTACCCTCTGCCTATTGGCTACTTAGCTTCCAAAGTGGCACAGCGGTCTAAGCCACTGCATCTCAGTGCTAGAGGCATCTCAGTGCTAGAGGCATCACTACATAATTGGCCCAGTGTCAGCCGGGTTAGGATTTGGGCGGGGTAGGCCGTCATTGTAAATAAGAATTTGTTCTTAACCTCTCTAGGGTATGTGGGACGCTGTATGAAAGTCGGAGTCTATGCTATTCTCATTCACAGATTTATTTTGAATGAAAAATATATTTTAGGCCACAAGAAGTGAAATTGAGCAAACAATATCAAGATGAGTCCAAAGAAAAGTTAGGCTACAGCTGAAGAAAGCTTAAACTGGCCTAAACTAATTTACATATTATTAGAGCAATGTGCAACCTACCTACAAAACATATATAGTAGCCCAGGCTAATAAGAGGGAAGAGGATGAGGCAAAAATACAAATTAGTTTATAATTATTCAGTTCTGAGGACAGCAGAGTTGCTCTGCAGCCCATTATGATTTACAACCCATCACAAAACGCAGTCAGCTAGGCTCGTTGCCTGTGTCACTCGCTCCATCTGCACGATTCGGCACACACACAGACAGCCAGATTGGCCTAGGCTACTGTACATCTCTTTCGTGCCACAGCTCCACCAGAGTGGAATAGGCTATTTGAAAAGATTTGGGTCTTCTAAATATATTCTGTCAATGTCATGATACTTTTGACTGCTGAATACCAACACTCAATCACTTAGATGTATTTTCAGGTTCTTGAAGCAACTGCTTTCGATATGTCTTGATCTGGTGTTCTCTCCATCTCCCGTGTTTTGCTCCGCACAGACCTGTCAAGTTTAAGCGGGCGAGCAATGGATTATGGTCATTGTAGTTAATTACCACAATTTCTGCACTGAACTATGTAGAATATTGGCCTGTTGGAAACTACAACTACTTATTACATCGCACAGTTCAGGCTTCAGATGTATCTCTACAGAAGCTACTCATCTTGCTCACAGAAAAAAAAATGGAATAAATGGAATTCAAATAATTGGACAATAAAAGCTTTTGTTAAAAATCGCTCAGCGCTACTCGTCCCAAACGAGTATGCCAAAAACGAGTATGCCAAAAACGTGGACATTGAGTAACATAACCCACAAACTGGCCACATGTTTTTCTGTGAAAGCATGGAGTGCTAAATGTAAAATAAAATCCATAGTGGGCCGTTGAGGAGAGAAAGTAGGAACATACTGTATAACAGAGGAAGAAGAAAATGTCCATGTGTATCCACTTGGCATTAAAAAGGCAGAGTAGTTTAGCCTCCATGAGGGGAGAAGGGCATATGTGAACGTAAATAAATGTTAAACATTATGCAGCGATCACATCTTTAAGAAATTGTGCTGATTTTGCTTGTTCTAACTAAATGGCTCAAGTAGTGACTGGAATCTGTCCAAAAATATGGGGACATTAGGTTCTTCGCAGGACAGCGGCATTCAGGAGGCGCCTAATTGAAATAGTATGTCCAAGTAAACAAACAAATAAACAAACACGCAGGCGGGCAGGCCCCATTGGCCATGTGCTTGCCGGAGTACCCTGTTGAACTGTGGGAGGTTGCCTGGGCCTGTGAGTTTACTGCTACTGTTGGCCTGCGTATTAACTTCCAGATCGCTCCAGACAAGCAAATATTTGGTCACAATGAGTGCAATGATTTGGTCACAATGGTAACAGGCCCCATGTCTCGAGTCAAGTCGCCCTCGGAGGAGAGGAGGGTAGAGAAAGAGGGATGAAACTCCCTAATGCAACCAAAGAAAGAAAGATGGGGACACCGAACAGAGGGAGCAATAACAGGCTGGACATAGCTGAGGATTCTGGGAGGTGGGTAGGAATGTTCCAATTAGTGGAGGCGGAAGGGGTTGAAACAAACTCTTAAATAAACAATCATTATGCATTTGTTGACACAGGAAATGCCAATATTAGATCGGCACACTCCAGAAGAACATGCGTCCTGGGAACATGGGAAGATGTCTCAACTGTTGCTCCACTCCTAGGGTTCTTGTCAGTACGATACGGCAACAGAACATTTCACAGTGCAAAATAACTTGGTCATCTCAGTCAGAGGAGAGGATAAAAAAATAAATATATTTATATATTTATTTATTTTAAAGGATCAAACCTGTCCCGGCAGGTCAGCACTGAGAAAGGATTAACCAGGAGAATACTGCACAACCTGTACAAATGACACATTAACTCCAAAATGTTCAAGAAGAGCTACCAGGGAGAGCTCCCTTAGTGAACAGAGTGCTCCAACAGCATGATTGGTTGTAGCACAGTAGCTTAACAAGCCCATTTTCCATTGCAGACAAAATAACCACTAAAATTGTGCTTACAGTCACAACAGGAAATTATGCAAACCTCTCTACATTTTTGCTTTGTCAGGCAAAGCCCCATGTGTCCATTAGGTCAACTCAAGTTCTGCGAAGAGAAACCAGAGCCATCTTCAACCTTGGCTTGCAGTATTAAAGTCACATCCATCAAACATGCAGACTGAGGTAGGTAGGGAGGTTAATGTGGGGAAGCAAGCAACTCAATACCACTGCTATCACACAGGGTGCGTGAATAAGTCAAGTGTTCTCTCAACACGGTCAGTCTCAGAAAAATGTTATGAACTCACCATCTCCACCCCCTGGGGAAACGCTGTGCCCTCCCAGTCCTTTTTGGGGAAGCGCTGGATGATCTTCCCACATCCTTCTCCTGCACCTGGAAACCAAACAATGGCAATCAATGGCAGGGAAAACCTGGCATGGCACTGATCTGATGTCAATGTGTCCTCTACCTAAAGGAGTACCCTGAATGACATTATCTACAAGATGATGGAATTCATCTAGAACAGCGCTCTAGGGCCTATACCACCCACAGAAGAGGGAAGATCCTCTAGTTACCAGACAGATGCACTTCTGTAGAATGGACACTGTACACAAAAGTAGTCAGTTTTTCACATTGTTAAAAAGACATACTGGTTGTGAATGGCCCTAATAAAACTATTTTTCCAAACAGTAGAGGTGTAGGGGGCATTCGAGGACGCACAAATCATTGATGTATGATCATATTTCCAGACTTCCTAATTGGCACAATCGGTTTGGAGCATTCTTAGAGGTCCACTGTGATGATTCTCCTTACATTTTCCAGCTTTCTCTTCATGCTGTGGGAACACTTTGACCACAACTTACAAGAGGAAAGCACAGATGAGTAGCACTACAGGGTCATAACGACAGAACATTCATCCTGTGCTTCTCCAGAGGTACTATGTGAGGGATTGTGTTGCTCCTGAGTGCTAACAAATAACCCAAGATTGCCATGTTAAAGGGATACTTCTGGATTTTGGCAATAATGCCCTTTATCTACTTCCTCAGAGTCAGATGAACCCGTGGATACCATTTTTATACGTCTCGGTGTCCAGTATGAAGGAAGTTAGAGGTAGCTTTGCGAGCCAATGCTCAATAGCATTAGCACAATGACTGGAAGTCTATGGGTATCTGCTAGCATGCACATAGAGACATATAAAACGGTATCCACAAGTTGGTATCCGACTCCGGGTGAGTAGATAAAAGGCCTCATTGCAAAAAATCCCACAGTGTACCTTTAAGTGTAAATGGTGAAGCAATCCTACAAGCCAATTGCCAACCCACTCTAAGGGGAAGACAAACAGATAGGCTAAGTTTGTTTCCATATTATTTGCATCTGCACTAAATTAATAGGCATATTTCCAAATCAGTGAGCATGAGCCAAAGCCCTAATGTAGCCAAGTCGCCATTGAAAAATGCTCCATTCAAAACAAACTTGAGAGCATCCAGAACCAACGTGCAAATGAGTTCACTTACAGTGAAATTGAATTCAAACGTGACTACCATCGACGGAAGAAACAAACACAAATAGAGGTTAAAAGAATGAAGGCGAAATGCATCAGCAGATCTGGAATCAGTCACGGCCAATAAATAAATTACAGGGTTGGATTAAATCAAGATGTTTCACCGAGAATGTGGCCAAAGATTAAGTGCGAGAAAATGAACCCGGACAGCTAACACAAAGCAAATTACAGAAGTGGGGAGGACATCCATTTGGGAGTGATCCACTCTGACAGCATGATTCAGTGAGATGAGGATGAGTAGCGAAAGAAGGAAAAGGGGAGAGAGCACCCTCCTCCTCCTCAACCCCAGCATCTGTCAGGTAGGTCACCAATCAGACAGCTCATGGAAATATCAGCAAACAAGGAGGTCAGATAAATACATTGTGGTGGCACAGAGAGATGCAGTACACAGCTGATCTGCTGAACACAGTCATTCCTTTATTATCAGTTCAGTATTCAATGCACGATTGAACAGACACTGCCACAGCATGGACTGCATAGATTCAAAGTGTTGTCTGGTCTATTTTAAGAGCCAACTTATCATGAAAAAGAACACAGGGTCACTGTCTGACTTACGTATGGCTGACTTACAATTGTTTTAGGGAATTTTTAAACAAATTGGATGTAATTACTCGTCAACAAAATGAAATGAGTTACAACAGACTGCAATCTATTTAAGGCGGTGATTGTTCTTTCAAATCCTCTTCAATCTGGAAAGCTAAGAAAATGGAAAAATAACCTAATTAAGAGACTTAAAAGAATACATTTCTTCGGCATGCCAAGAACAGCATCAAGAAATGCTTTCCTTTCCAAAGTGCCATTTGTCAACGTATTGTCTGACACAATGACATCATTTAGATGTTATTTTAAGCTCTCAGTCACACATTCATTTAGCACACAGTTTTCCTTCCATCACTGTTGAGAAGAAACCTATCAATTGAACTCTGGTGCATCCCGTTTCCATGGATCATCCTTGAGATGTTTCTACAACTTGATTGTAGTCCATCTGTTGTAAATTCAATTGATTGGACATGATTTGGAAAGGCACACACCTGTCTATACAAGGTCCCACAGTTGACAGTGCATGTCAGAGCAAAAACCAAGCCCTGAGGTTGACGGAATTATCTGTAGAGTTCCGAGACAGGATTGTGTCCAGGCACAGATCTGGGGAAAGGTACCAATTTATTTGTATTTTTAAATTAAATAAAAATAATTTTAAAAAAGTTTTGCTTTTTCATTATGGGGTATTGTGTGTAGATTGATAGACATTTTAGAATACGGCTGCAATCTAACAAAATGTGGAAAAAGTCAAGGGGTCTGAATACTTTCCGAAGGCGCTGTAAATAAATGTGCGCACAATATTTGAGAGAAATAAGCTTTTTGTGCATATGGATAATTTTTTGAGATCTTTAATTTCAGCTCATTTTACATGTTGCGTTTATATTTGTGTTCAGTATAGTTCAACATATCAATGATGTTCAGTACAGTACACCACTTTACACTTCCCTTCTGCTAAATCCTTCTTCCTTGTGTCTCCTGATTCTGCCTCTTCGACTCTCTTCCATTTCAGCATCCTATGGCTCGCACTGTTACCTTTCTTTCCGGCCGGCTTCACCCTCCCCTCCTGCTCCGTGGCTGAGTGACTCATTGCGAGCTTACAGAACAGGACTGCGGGCAGCTGAGCGAAAATGGAGGAAAACTAAACTTGGATGACCGATCATCCTTTCACTCCCTCCTCTCTACCTTCTCTTCCTCTTTATCTGCTGCTAAAGACACTATCTAGCGTTACATTTCAAGCTTCTGTCTCTAACCCTAGGAAACTCTTCTCCCACCTTATCCCTCCACCTGGACGACTTTGTCAACCACTTTGGAAAAAAAGGTTGACAACATTCACTACTCAATCACTCAGCCAATTGAGTTTTTTTTTCCCCCACACCTTTATTTAACCAGGTAGGCAAGTTGAGAACAAGTTCTCATTTACAATTGCGACCTGGCCAAGATAAAGCAAAGCAGTTCGACAGATACGACACAGAGTTACACATGGAGTAAAACAAACATACAGTCAATAATACAGTATAAACAAGTCTATATACAACGTGAGCAAATGAGGTGAGAAGGGAGGTAAAGGCAAAAAAGGCCATGGTGGCAAAGTAAATACAATATAGCAAGTAAAACACTGGAATGGTAGTTTTGCAATGGAAGAATGTGCAAAGTAGAAATAAAAATAATGGGGTGCAAAGGAACAAAATAAATTAATTAATTAAATACAGTTGGGAAAGAGGTAGTTGTTTGGGCTAAATTATAGGTGGGCTAAATTATAGGTGGGCTATGTACAGGTGCAGTAATCTGTGAGCTGCTCTGACAGTTGGTGCTTAAAGCTAGTGAGGGAGATAAGTGTTTCCAGTTTCAGAGATGTTTGTAGTTCGTTCCAGTCATTGGCAGCAGAGAACTGGAAGGAGAGGCGGCCAAAGAAAGAATTGGTTTTGGGGGTGACTAGAGAGATATACCTGCTGGAGCGTGTGCTAGAGGTGGGAGATGCTATGGTGACCAGCTAGCTGAGATAAGGGGGGACTTTACCCAGCAGGGTCTTGTAGATGACATGGAGCCAGTGGGTTTGGCGACGAGTATGAAGCGAGGGCCAGCCAACGAGAGCGTACAGGTCGCAATGGTGGGTAGTATATGGGGCTTTGGTGACAAAACGGATTGCACTGTGATAGACTGC
This sequence comes from Oncorhynchus keta, assembly GCF_023373465.1. Classification (NCBI taxonomy): domain Eukaryota; kingdom Metazoa; phylum Chordata; class Actinopteri; order Salmoniformes; family Salmonidae; genus Oncorhynchus; species Oncorhynchus keta. The sequence goes on from NC_068422.1 coordinate 68,050,903, forward strand.
ATCCAATTTGTTGAGTAGGGTATTGGAGGCTATTTTGTAAATGACATCGCCAAAGTCGAGGATTGGTAGGATGGTCAGTTTTACAAGGGTATGTTTCGCAGCATGAGTGAAGGATGCTTTGTTGCGAAATAGGAAGCCAATTCTAGATTTAACTTTGGATTGGAGATGTTTGATATGGGTCAGGAAGGAGAGTTTACAGTCTAACAAGACACCTAAGTATTTGTAGTTGTCCAAGTCAGAGCCGTCCAGAGTAGTGATGTTGGACAGGCGGGTAGGTGCAGGTAGCGATCGGTTGAAGAGCATGTGTTTAGTTTTACTTGTATTTAAGAGCAATTGGAGGCCACGGAAGGAGAGTTGTATGGCATTGAAGCTTGCCTGGAGGGTTGTTAACACAGTGTCCAAAGAAGGGCCGGAAGTATACAGAATGGTGTCGTCTGCGTAGAGGTGGATCAGAGACTTACCAGCAGCAAGAGCGACCTCATTGATGTATACAGAGAAGAGAGTCGGTCCAAGAATTGAACCCTGTGGTACCCCCATAGAGACTGCCAGAGGTCCGGACAGCAGACCCTCCGATTTGACACACTGAACTCTATCAGAGAAGTAGTTGGTGAACCAGGCGAGGCACTCATTTGAGAAACCAAGGCTGTCGAGTCTGCCGATGAGGATGTGGTGATTGACAGAGTCGAAAGCCTTGGCCAGATCAATGAATACGGCTGCACAGTAATGTTTCTTATCGATGGCGGTTAAGATATTGTTTAGGACCTTGAGCGTGGCTGAGGTGCACCCATGACCAGCTCTGAAACCAGATTGCATAGCAGAGAAGGTATGGTGAGATTCGAAATGGTCGGTAATCTGTTTGTTGACTTGGCTTTCGAAGACCTTAGAAAGGCATGGTAGGATAGATATAGGTCTGTAGCAGTTTGGGTCAAGAGTGTCCCCCCCTTTGAAGAGGGGGATGACCGCAGCTGCTTTCCAATCTTTGGGAATCTCAGACGACACGAAAGAGAGGTTGAAGAGGCTAGTAATAGGGGTGGCAACAATTTCGGCAGATAATTTTAGAAAGAAAGGGTCCAGATTATCTATCCCGGCTGATTTGTAGGGGTCCAGATTTTGCAGCTCTTTCAGAACATCAGCTGACTGGATTTGGGAGAAGGAGAAATGGGGAAGGCTTGGGCGAGTTGCTGTTGGAGGTGCAGTGCTGTTGACCGGGGTAGGAGTAGCCAGGTGGAAAGCATGGCCAGCCGTAGAAAAATGCTTATTGAAAATCTCAATTATGGTGGATTTATCAGTGGTGACAGTGTTTCCTATCTTCAGTGCAGTGGGCAGCTGGGAGGAGGTGTTCTTATTCTCCATGGACTTTACAGTGTCCCAGAACTTCTTTGAGTTAGTGTTGCAGGAAGCAAATTTCTGCTTGAAAAGGCTAGCCTTGGCTTTTCTAACTGCCTGTGTATAATGGTTTCTAGGTTCCCTGAACAGCTGCATATCACGGGGGCTGTTCGATGCTAATGCAGAACGCCATATGATGTTTTTGTGTTGGTTAAGGGCAGTCAGGTCTGGAGAGAACCAAGGGCTATATCTGTTCCTGGTTCTACATTTCTTGAATGGGGCATGTTTATTTAAGATTGTTAGGAAGGCATTTTTTAAAAATATCCAGGCATCCTCTACTGACGGGATGAGATCAATATCCTTCCAGGATACCCCGGCCAGGTCGATTAGAAAGGCCTGCTCGCTGAAGTGTTTCAGGGAGCGTTTTACAGTGATGAGTGGAGGTCGTTTGACCGCTGACCCATTACGGATGCAGGCAATGAGGCAGTGATCGCTGAGATCTTGGTTGAAGAAAGCAGAGGTGTATTTAGAGGGGGAGTTGGTTAGGATGATATCTATGAGGGTGCCCGTGTTTAAGGCTTTGGGGAGGTACCTGGTAGGTTCATTGATAATTTGTGTGAGATTGAGGGCATCAAGTTTAGATTGTAGGATGGCTGGGGTGTTAAGCATGTTCCAGTTTAGGTCGCCTAGCAGCACAAGCTCTGAAGATAGATGGGGAGCAATCAGTTCACATATGGTGTCCAGAGCACAGCTGGGGGCAGAGTGTGGTCTATAGCAGGCGGCAACGGTGAGAGACTTGTTTTTAGAGAGGTGGATTTTTAAAGGTAGAAGTTCAAATTGTTTGGGTACAGACCTGGATAGTAGGACAGAACTCTGCAGGCTCTTTGCAGTAGATTGCAACACCGCCCCCTTTGGCAGTTCTATCTTGTCTGAAAATGTTGTAGTTTGGAATAAAAATTTCTGAATTTTTGGTGGTCTTCCTAAGCAAGGATTCAGACACAGCGAGAACATCCGGGTTGGCAGAGTGTGCTAAAGCAGTGAATAGAACAAACTTAGGGAGGAGGCTTCTAATGTTAACATACATGAAACCAAGGCTATTACGGTTACAGAAGTCGTCAAAAGAGAGCGCCTTCACACGGATAGCAGCTAGCTAGCTGTGAGATCCGGGTATGAATGTCCAGAGAGCAGTTGAAATCCAGGGACATGGAGAGAAAAATTGGTCCAGTATGTTCCGTTCCGAGCCGCGCTGCGCCGTACAAAACTGGCGATAGATTTTCGAGCTAAAGGATAACTGATAACTGATGACCACAACCCGTGGTTAGCTGAATACTAACGATTTGCCAGTAAAGAAGCTAACTAGCTTCTGAACTAGCTTCTGATTAGCTTCTAGATTAGCTTCTAGATTAGCTTCTGAGCTAGCTTCTAAGCTAGCTTCTGGTTAGCTCCTGGCTAGTTTCTGGCTAGCTTCTAGGAGTTTCTGGCGAGCTTCTTGGAGGATTACAGATTTGAGGTAAATAATACTTTTTTATAAATTGGTGAGGCGGGTTGCAGGAGAGTGTTTTGAAGATGAGTTGATGGAAAATAAAATGTGAAAAAAGTTATATATACACACAGGAAACGACAAGACGAGGACAAAAGACGTCTGAACTGCTAATGCCATCTTGGTTCTTCTGAGTCCACTGGTCTCACACAGAACTACCCTACACCTTGACCTACTTCTCCCCGTTCTCTCCACATAATATATGCCACTCCTGCAGGTTCATGATCTACAACATCCGTATAGTACTAACGCACCACACAGGAAGTTGCACAGGTTGTAATCCAGGCACTTGTCCTCTCCCGTCTGGACTACTGCAACTCGCTGTTGGCTGGACTCCCCGCTTACGCCATCAAACCCCTGCAACTTATCCAGAACACTGCAGCCTGCCTGATTTTCAACCTTCAAGTTCTCTCATGTCACCCCCACTCCTCCGCAAACTCCATTGACTTCCAGTCAAAGCTGCAATCCACTACAAGACCATGGTACTTACCTACGGAACAGCAAGAGGAATTGCCCCTCCCTACCTTCAGGCTATGCTCAAACCCTACACTCCAACCAGAGTACTCCATTCTGCCACATCAGGTCTCTTGGCCCTCCCACCCCTACAGGAGGGCAGCTCCTGCTCAGCCCAGTCCAAGAACTTCTGTGTCCTGGCACAACAATGATGGAACTAGCTTTTCCCTGATGCTTGGAGAGCAGAGTCCCTCCCTGCCCATCTTCCGAAAACATCTGAAACCCTACCTAAAACAGCATCTTAAATAATCCTGCTCCTCACCTCGACCCCCCCTTGAAAAAAAATCTAACCAGCACTTGCACTTGACCCCCCCATCCTACCTTTGAGTAGCTTTAAACAGAGTAACCTCGCTGACACCTGTTGACGTGTAAAAGTGACATTAACTTCTTCGAGATAGGGGGCGCTCTTTTAATTTTTGGTTAAAAAACTTTCCAGTTTTAAACAAGATATTTTGTCACGAAAAGATGTTCGACTATGCATGTAATTGACAGCTTTGGAAAGAAAAAAACTGACGTTTCCAAAACTGCAAAGATATTATCTGTGAGTGCCCCAGAACTAATGCTACAGGCGAAACCAAGATGAAATTTCATACAGAAAATGCCCCAGATTCTGAAGGCGCGGTGTTCCAATGTCTCCTTATATGGCTGTGAATGCGCCAGGAATGAGCCTGCACTTTCTGTCTGCAGCATTGTGACGTATTTGTAGGCATATCATTGGAAGATTGACCATAAGAGACTACTACATTTACCAGGTGTCCGCCCAGTGTCCTGCATCGAAATTATTGCTTAATCTCTAGGTCCATGCGCATTCCATTTCTTCAGAGGAGAAACTAAACTGCCACGAATGATTTATCATCGATAGGTATGTGAAAAACACCTTGAGGATTGATTCTAAACGTTTGCCATGTTTCTGTCGATATTATGGAGTTAATTTGGAAAAAAGTTTGCGTTGTAATGACTTAATTTTCGGGGTTTTTCTTACCCAAACGTGATGAACAAAACGGAGCGATTTGTCCTACACAAATAATATTTTTGGAAAAACTGAACATTTGCTATCTAACAGAGTCTCCTCATTGAAAACATCTGAAGTTCTTCAAAGGTAAATGATTTTATTTGAATGCTTTTCTTGTTTTTGTGAAAATGTTGCATGCTGAATGCTAGGCTAAATGCTATGCTAGGCTAACAATACTCTTACACAAATGCTTGTTTAGCTATGGTTCAAAAGCATATTTTGAAAATCTGAGATGACAGTGTTGTTAACAAAAGGCTAAGCTTGAGAGCAAATATATTTATTTCATTTCTTTTGCGATTTTCATGAATAATTAACGTTGCGTTATGGTAATGAGCTTGAGGCTGTATTCACGATCCCGGATCCGGGATGGCTAGAATCAAGAGGAGAATTTGCTGACAAGACGGTCTACTATATATCATGGCACGGTTTCCTTCAAAATAGATCTCTTTCCACAATACACTTTTTATCCCCACATTGACGTCGATTCTGCTTCCTGTAAACATGTCAGCCAACTGGAGAGCGGCAACGCCAAGTGTTTTCTCTCCAGATCTATTTTTCAGGAATCTGCTGGCTCACAGAACACGCTAATGGCTATGTTGGTCACTGAAATTGTAACCAGCAGAAGAACACTGTCACTAAACCTCTTATTACAAGAAAAATAAAATGACAGCCTAGCATTTTCTTTTACAGTACCTAAAGTACCATGAAGACTAGCCCTAAACTACTGTCTAAAACACACATCTTAAGTACCACACTTTGTTTCATCATGGTGGAGCAGCGGTCCATGAGTCAGGCAGGTCATGTAGAGGGGAGCAGGAATCCAATAGGAGGGACTCCTACACCTAATCACCAGTCTCATTTGGCTGTGGTTCTGGGCCTGTGTGGTGGGCAGAGTAGGGCCCTGAGGAGCCTGTCCCCTGTCCTGACCATCACATTTCATCAAGTGTCAGCAGTATGTGCCCCATCCCTGATTGAGATCACATGCTTAGAATTTTTCAGCATTCCAAGCTCTACTTTCTACTCACGGATGACAATAAATTACAGAATTCCTAACATTCAGTGAGGCTGCACTCTAAACCATTAAAAGCAGTCCACACTGTCAGATATTACCCCCTAGACAACAATAAAGCAGTTGGACGGCTGTGGTTAATAGAAGACAGGCCAGCCTAGAACAGAAACATGCTAATTTCAGGATCCTCTTGTAATAACAGACAGAGAAGAATTCAAAACAACTGGTAGATTTTCCACTCTCTTTTTCACATTGTAAACCTGCTTGGGGGTCATGACAAAAAAATTAACAAGTGAATAACATTTAGTTTATAGAAGTGCCAAATAATAATATTCATCACTTTCTGAAGGCCAACTTCTTGGTTTGTTAAGTAACACCTATTCTCTCCGTGTTTAACAAGGGTTGCAAAAAACAGGCTTTGTCAAACAACTTTATTTTGGCACTGAGTGTTGATTGAACAGGGCCCTGAACTAACAGTAGCAATACACAAGTGATTTAAGCCTGTGCCTAGCATGTTAGACCACTTGAGAAATCAATATTTTTCTTATTTGTTTTACATTAACAAAATATGTTATGTAGTATAAAAAAGGTTCAAAGATATATCATTCAAAAAAAACGTGTAAAACATACAGACACAAAGCAAATGTCTAACGCACAGAGCCAAACTCTGTCAAATAAACCATTAAACAATGTTTTCCCCCGAATACTCCACATAGGTCTCCTGTGTGTCCTAAAAACCTGTTTTTAGTAGACTCAAGTGTTAATGAGTTGGCCAGAGTATTTCCACAGTAGAGTAATGACCAGAATAAGATAGAGGTTATCACTGGGTCTGCTGAGTGTTTACTACACATAGCCTGTTAGTGCAACACACATTATCAGAGCTGGAGGTTCCTGCTGCATGCATTCCACAGCTAAAACTCATTTTTACAATTTTGGCATGTAGTAAGATACACAGAAAATGTGACTGTACAGCAAATTTGGGACAAGAGACAAGTGCGCTGAGAGTACACTTGCATCACAACAGCTTCAATGAAAACATGCTCAAATGAAAAAAACACCAAAATAGACAAAAGAACAATGAGGACAAAGACAATGCCCTAGACATTCATCATTGACTGATTCTGTTTCCAAAACAACCACAGGATGGTCGTTGGTCTCTCTTGCTATACTCGCTCTTGATTAGAGCAGGTGTTTCTTCTACTGGGAAAAGGTTCATCCATCTTCCTGGCCTTTCTCTTCCAGCAGAGCTCCTCCAGAAATTAGCTCTAGGAGGCCTGGGCAGGCCCTGGGCCGACTGCTAGCCTCCAGCTTTCGTCATCTCCACGTCAGCTCCTAACCTGCACCTGGCCCAGTGTGTGGACAGGTGTGCCGGTTGGACGGAGACAGGTTGGCAGGTGCTACCAACTCTGTTTTCCTCCGTTCCACAAGAATTGTTTGATTAAAATCCCCCACTGCTGCTCCACGTACTGAAACCCAGTTAGTGCCTAATGTTATTTTTTAAGCTAGAGTTATGTAAAGCCCCTCATCACTCCAACAATCTGTCCAAAAGCTTTCCACCGCCCCCATCCTAGAACTAAACACACTGGACTGGATGTTCCAAAGTGAAGATACGCAAAGGAATATGCCGTGGTTTGCATGGGAAAGGGTATCAAAGATGATCAAATTAATGATGTCATAGAGATCCAATTCCAGGAAGCATTCCAGTGTCTGAAAGCAGCTGCAGAACTAGGAAAATATTTGGAATGATAAGGCATCAGGGCATCACAGGAAAAGATGGACCAAAATGCACATCAACCATCAAAATAATATGGGTCAAATGAATTAAGAGCCGTGGAAGGTTAACCATACAGCCACTGACGTACCTAGCACACATCATTTGTGAACTTGTCCTTTATGGATGACAAATGGTGGCCATAACATTTGGCTAAGTAAGTGGTTTTGTTTGAGTTTCATTTCCCTAAAAGAGCAAGGCATAAGAATAAACGGTTTCATTGAGTTCAATCCTCTGACATCCATTACAACTAGTCTATAGCTATGATCTTTATGGGAACATTGACAGATATCTGATCACAGAGATTAGGCAGTTACTGATTAGGGAGTGGGACTTGCCATGGCTTCCTTTGCAATCCTTCCTACAGTACCACACGTGTGACAATCAGCAACCTACTCTTCCTTTTCCATTATACAATACGCAAATGCTTTTCCTAACTGATTACTTGACTTACATAAATACTTGAATGGAATGTTTATCTTAATGGAAAACAGAATCTCCATCTAGATAGCTGCTCTGAAGCAGTGTAGTCGGTGGAGTTTCCCTGGACAAGCTTTGGCTATCACCCCTCCTGCACTCTCCACTCTGATGAAGAAAGGAAGGAACTCCTCCATTGTGGGTCAGGATGCCTCACCACAAAGCGCAAAACCAAACGGGAAGCTGCCCAAAGTGCATCAGCCAATCAATGGAGGCAACAGATCCCTGGTGTTCAATAACATAGGAGACATTTCCACATCTGACATCTTGTCAATTCTACAACCACCAGAACCGGAGTCTCTCTATTGGCCAAAAGCAGAAGTGGAATGAAAGATACGGACTTACTCTTCTGAATTGGCGCATCACAAATTCCTATAAAATATGATTGAAATAATATTAGGTAAAGATAGTCATAACACTAAGGCCTTGCATAAGCTACTAGAACTGTAACAAGAATTAGGGCTGGCACAATTACTGTATAAGTGGTACACTCATAGGTTCACTTGCAATGACTGCCTGGGATACAATCTTTTTCATGGCAATGTAGAATCTTCATTCAAATGATGTGGCTCTGGCAACGGAATGTAATTTTTGTAATGTCAGCTGAATCAACAAATCACAGCACACATTGACGGGTAAATGTCCTGCTTTGCGCCTGTGGGTACACTGGCAATGGCCACCAGTCTACCCATTAATAATAATCATTTATTCAACTTTTATAGCATTATTCATTCAAATAAAAAAATCTAAGCCCTTAAAGCAACAACAAAAAATGACTAATTTAGAAAAATAACATTCATGAGAAGGGTGGTCATGTGAGGGTAAGGAAAGTTAATAGCTTGAGGGGTCATCGGAGGAAGGTGGTCATTAGGGGGAGAGCAAGCAAAGCTGGTCTGTGTCATCAAGGTGTCTTGCTGTCCCTGTCGTCTGTGTGGCTTCTCCATAGCAGGACTCGGATTATGTTTGAGCTCAGCCACTGCAGTTCATGGACTCCAGATTAGGTGCAGCTAGCTACTCCTTCACTGCTACCAAAATGAAGCTACAGGAGTCATGTGGTGCCAGAAAGCACACCACATTTCAATAATAACTCAAAAGTAGCATTGTAACGTCGTCCTCCCTGCGATCCTCATCACCCCACACCTCTGCTGTGACGTCTTGCTTTCGAGGCTTCACCATCCTCAACCTCCAGACACTGGCTGGCATTTGAATCAAAACAATAGCCAGCTATCATTAGCTAGCCAAACAAATGACTTGCCAGCTTCAGTCTTGAAACTCTGTGGTGGAATCTGATCATATTAGTTAGCTATATCCCTTCTTAAAGCAAAATGTTTGCTCTGACTCAATACATGTATTAGCTAGTTAGCCAGCTAACTAGAGATTAGCGGCTAACAAGATTTAGGCTAATGCTAAATGACAAACTAGCTGTTTGCACATGTAAGAAACAAACTAATAGTGTAATTACAGAAAGCTAGTGGAATTATATTAAGCAGCAAAGTGAAAACAGCATGGTTGTCATCAACATTGTTGCATGTGCTGCATTGACCATGCAGAATGAACGCAAGTGTCTCGTGGTCCAGGAACAACAAACAGGACGGGGCTAAGTCTGTGTGGAAAGCGGCATCGAGAGAGTGGAGAGCGATGACTCAAGTAGCGAAGTAAACGGAAAGGCTCCAAGATGGCAGCTTGAACGCATGCTTCCTACCAAGCTCTGCATAACAACTTTTGAAAGATAGTGAAGTGTATTATTTTGAACTACAAAACTAATACTTTGCTTGCTAAAAACACCACGTTTAAGATTATATTTTTCAAAATGTCACAGCGCGCTGACAGAAAGAGAAATCTTATGGCTAACTCCTCAGCTAGCAATGCTCAGGCATCATCCAATGTCGTTACACAGGAGGCAAATGCTTTGACTGACAACTGCCACAAATATACTGGTCTGACAGACTCTATGACACTTACCGTGTCAGACGAGGATTTTCCTTCTTTGCCTAAAACCTCAAGCAAACCTCCAGCTTCCAAGAAAGGCATGTTTTCTTACATGGCACATATTGCACTTTTACTTTCTTCTCCAACACTTAGTTTTTGCATTATTTATTTGAGGCTAAATGTATTTTATTGATGTATTATATTAAGTTAAAATAAGTGTTCATTCAGTATTGTTGTAATTGTCATTATTACAAATAAATGAAAAATAAATAAAATTATAAATAAAATATTGGCCGATTAATCGGTATCGGCTTTTTTTTGGCCCTCCAATAATCGGCATCGGTATTGAAAAATCATAATCGGTTGACCTCTACAATCAATATGTATGCATCTTTTAAGGTCTTCGTATAATCTGTCATTTGTTGTACCCCCTAGCATATGTTATCATTGTCTGTTTGTGTACTTCGTTTGTATACGGATTTTTCTTCAATATTTTTTTTTAAAGTAGCCAACTATAAAAATGGACGTTACACACACACAGCGTACCACATTTACCAAATCTAACATTCAAATACCGTTATAGAAGGTAAAGTAAAAGCAGTATATCGTTCAAAAATACGATCCTGTGAAGTAGTGACACGCGACATAAGCCTTGTTTTATGAAACGAGGCGATCAACTGTTTATACAGTATAGCGGGTATTTCAAAATACCAACGTTATGATTTAAAACGGGGGCAGCCCCGCCTCACAGGGGGTGCGTACTATGTCATTGCTTATAAACTACAGCATACGTTAAAGATGCACTATGCAAAAATCGCTTACATTTCCTGGTTGTAAAAAGTTTAATAGTTTGTGACAAAACAAACAAGTATAGTGTAGAGAATCATTATACCATCTAAACCGCTGTGAAATACACTATATACAGTACCAGTCAAAAGTTTGGACACCTACTCATTCAATGTTTTTTCTTTATTTTGCCATTTTCTACATTGTAGAATAATAGTGAAGACAACAAAAGCATGGGGAAAAAACGCATATGGAATCATGTAGTAAGCAAAAGTGTTAAATCAAAACACATTTCCTATTTGAGATTCTTCAAAGTAGCCACCCTTTGCCTCGATGACAGCTTTGCACACTCTTGGCATTCTATCATCCAGCTTCACCTGGAATGCTTTTCCAACAGTCTTGAAGGAGTACATACATGTGCTCAACACTTGTTGGCAGCTTTTCCTTCACTCTGCAGTCTAACTCATCCCAAACCATCTCAATTGGTTAAGAAATTTGATTGTGGAGGCCAGGTCATCTGATGCAGCACTCCACCACTCTCCTTGGTCAAATAGCCCTTACACAGTCTGAAGGTAATAATAAATTGCAGACAGCGTCACCAGCAAAGCACCCCCACAGAAATCACACCTCCATGCTTCACAGTGGGAACCACACATGTGGATATAATCCGTTCACCTACTCTGCGTCTCACAAAGACATGACTGTTGGAAACAAAAATCTCAAATTTGGATTCATCAGACCAAAGGACAGATTTCCACTGGTCTAGTGTCCATTGCTCAAGGCCCTTGGCCAGAGCAAGTCTCTTATTCTTATTGGTGTCCTTTAGTAGTGGTTTCTTTGTAGCAATTCGACCATGAAGGACTGATTCACGCAGTCTCCTCTGAACAGTTGATGTTGACATGTCTGTTACTTGAAGCATTTATTTGGGCTGCAATCTGGAGGTGCAGTTAACTCTAATGAACGTGTCCTCTGCAGCAGAGGTAACTCGGTCTTCCTTTCCTGTGGCGGTCCTCATGAGAGCCAGTTTCATCATAACGCTTGATGGTTTTTGTGACGTCACTTGAAGAAACTCAAGTTTTTCAATGTCTTCAAATTATCTAGATTGACTTACCTCCATGTCTTAAAGTAATGATGGACTGTCGTTTCTCTTTGCTTATTTGAGCTGTTCTTGCCATAATATGGACTTGGTTTTTTACCAAATAGGGCTATAATCTGTATACCACCCCTACCTTGTCACAACACAACTGATTGGCTCAAACGCATTAAGGAAATCAATTCCACTAATGAACTTTTAACAAGGCACACCTGTTACTTTAAATTCATTCCAGGTGACTACCTCATGAAGCTGGTTGAGAGAATGCCAAGAGTGTGCAAAGCTGGCATCAATGCAAAGGGTGGCTACTTTGAAGAATCTCAAATATATGACTTCATGTGTTATTTCATAGTTTTGATGTCTTCACTATTATTCTACAAAATGTAGAAAATAGTACAAATAAAGAAAAAAAACCTGGAACGAGTATGTGTCCTAACTTGACTGGTACTTTATGTATGTACGCACACAAAAGTATGTGGACACTCCTTCAAATGAGTGAATTTGGATGTTTCAGCCACACCCATTGCTGGCAGGTGTATAAATTCAAGCACAATCAAATGTACTTATAAAGCCCTTTTTACATCAGCCGATGTCAAAGTGCTGTACAGAATCCCAGCCTAAAACCCCAAACAGCAAGCAATGCAGAAGCACGGTGGCTAGGAAAAACTCCCTAGAAAAGGTCAGAACCTAGGAAGAAACCTAGAGAGGAACCAGGCTGATGGGTGGCCAGTCCGCTTCTGGGTGTGCCGGGTGGAGATTATAACAGAACATAGCCAAGATGTTCAAACGTTAATAGATGACCAGCAGGGTCAGATAATCACAGTGGTTGTAAAGGGTGCAACAGGTCAGCACCTCAGGAGTAAATGTCAGTTGGCTTTTCATAGCCGATCATTCAGAGTTAAAGACAGCAGGTGTGGTAGAGAGAGAGTCCAAAACAGCAGGTCCGGGACAAGGTAGCACATCCAGTGAACAGGTCAGGGTTCCATAGCCGCAGGCAGACAGCCATGCAATCTCCATAGACAAACATTGTCAGTAGAATGGCCTTACTGAAGAGCTCAGTGACTTTCAACGTGGCACCATCATAGGATGCAACCTTTCCAACAAGTCAGTTCATGAAATTTCTGCCCTGCTAGAGCTGCCCCGGTCCACTGTAAGTGCTGTTCTTGTGAAGTGGAAATGTCGAGGAGCAACAGCGCTCACAGAACGAGACCACCAAGTGTTGAAGCGGGTAAAAATCATATGTCCTTGGTTGCAACACTCACTCCAAACTGCCTCTGGAAGCAATGTCAGCACAATAACTTTTAGTCAGGAGCTTCATGAAATGGATTTTCATGGCCGAGCAGCCGCACACAAGCCCAAGATCACCATGCGCAATGGCAAGTGTCGGCTATAGTGGTGTAAAGCTCGCCGCCATTGGGCTCTGGAGCAGAGGAAACATGCTCGAATGCAAAGTCCCGACTGTAAAGTTTGGTGGAGGAGGAATAATGGTCTGGGGATGTTTTTCATGGTTCGGGATAGGCCCATTAGTTACAGTTAGGGGAAATCTTAATGCTACAGCATACAAAGACATTGTAGACAATTCTGTGCTTCCAACTTAAATGGCAACAGTTTGGGGAAGGCCTTTTCCTGTTTCAGCATGACAATGTCCCCATGCATAAAGCGAGGTCCATACAGAAATGGTTTGTTGAGATCGGTGTGGAAGAACTTGACTGGCCTGACCTCAACCTCATCGTACACCTTTGCGATGAATTGAAACACGGACTGCGAGCCAGGCCTAATCACCCAACATCAATGCGTGACATGACAAATGCTTGTGGCTGAATGGAAACAAGTCCCCGCAGCAATGTTCCATCATCTAGTGGAAAGCCTTCCCAGAAGAGTGTAGGCTGTTACCACAGGAAAGGGGGGACCAACTCCATCTTAATGATTTTGGAATGAGATGCTCAACGAGCATGTGTCCACATACCTTTGGTCATGTGGACACGGGGGGGGGGTAGTGGTAAGTATAAGAAACCTTAGATTTGTCAAATTATATCAAGATCGGGGCTCCAACTATGCATTTGGTTTGCTAACTTGCGGCTAGATGTCAAGATCAGGCTTCTTGGTTACAGCAGAGACATTCACTCATCTTCTGGATCAAGATCCCAGTTGCCTAAATTGTTTTGTACGTAAAAAATATTTTTATTTGTAATAATATTATTTATTTTTGTAGAAATAGCGAGCTTGTGTGCACATTCGGTAATAGCGTATATCCCAGTATGGTACAGAAATAGTATGAAAATCTGGATACCACCCAGCCCTAGTCTGTAAGTGAGTGTACATCACTTGGTAGATAGATGCCTAGTGACAGCTGTTCAACAGTCTGCTGGCCTAGTAAGATAAGCTGTTTTTTAGGCTCTAGGTCTTTAACTGCTGCCGTTAGCCATAGCACCGGAGAAAAGCAGTATGTTTACCTCTGCCATGTGCAATTGCATTACTCTGATCGAGAGTCGATACCAAATTCCTTATTTGAAATTATTATAAATTATTATATGAAATTATTTTAAATTTATATTTTTAAATGCTATTATTCGAATAGTAAAATAATTTTAAATGCCCATCCCCACCATCATGGTAACGTAAATGAAAGTATAAGACAATAATTGGTGAGGATTTCAACGACAAAAGCATTACACTGCAGCAAAAAGGTTCATGTGACAGGATCCTTCATTTGCGGTCAAACCTCTGCAATGTCAGAAAAGTATTATCGTTACCAATGCTACAGGGTTGTAATAAAAAGTGTGGACAGTTAAGGAACAATATGTTTTTTTTAACATAGCCTATTACAGTGTGTAGGCCTACAAATCCTTGGCCAAGTGGATAATCCTGGCCTGAGTCACTAGTCATAAAAGCAAAGTGTTTGATGTAATATGCCAACTCTTTTCCTATGTACTTTGAAAACAGCTGGTAAACATTTCCTCTACACCTTTGGATGTCCCTGGTAAAACAGTCAAATAACACCCTCCAATGATTCATGATTCATAATTTCAGCAATAACACCTGTCAACACCTGAGATGCATGTTTTGTACTAACACCACGTTTGACCAACAGGAAACATGGAATGCCAGTCTCGCAAACCATGTGTAAAAATATCCTGTTTGTACGTCTGCAGAGTGGAGCTTGATCTGATAACATCTGTACTGTATGCAGAAAAATGTTGATTTAATGTAGGCTACTAGGCTATTGTCATCCCTGAGTAACTAGAGGACTAATCAAAAGCTATAGCTAGTTCTTATCTCCCATCCTGTAAACAAAACTTTCACCCTAAATAAATAAGTAAAGGATGAAGCGGCTCTAATCTGAAGCCATTTTTTTAAGTCGTTGCTTGTAGCCTACACAAACTGTAACTGGGGGGGGTCCTATTCCATGCTCCTCAACTGGGTCTGAGATAACAGTGCATGCATTCCAACACTCTCACTCACACAGGCTGGGGGGGCATTCACCCATCTACACAAGAGGCAGGTAACTTTCAGGAGGCAGGAATCACTGAGCAAATCGATCACACTCAGAGAAGACTTACAATGCTCCCTTACCATATAATTGCTACATTGCCACCCATACTATGATTTGCTTGTGATGTTCTGCATGAGAGCAATGTCAGAAGCTATATTAAAATCTCTCTTTACTTTTTGCATGATACAGCCTGGTCCGGAGATTCATTCAATACAGTCCAGTTAACAGCCTGTCTGTGACACTAACCAAGCTCATGATTTTCCCCTAAGTGGATTACAGTATCTGATCCTGACTATTTATCATAAATGGCATCTGTGATATCAAATTATCCAAGTCGATAAGAAATGAAGATGCAGGATCAGCCTCATATTTCTCTGAGGGTCTACCAGAGAAAATACATTAAAATCAGACCATTTAGCCACATTTTGAGACCCTTTAAAATTGGCTGTGTGAGTTGCATTTTTAAATTGTTCGCACTAGTTTGAGCTGCACATCTACCTGGTCACCTCAATCATTTTTTGGAAGGATAAAACCATGCATTTGTTAAAATGGTAAAGTGCATTATACTCATGATTCCTGTAATAAAAGTGTCTGCCCTGCCACTGTGCTTGCCTGTTTCACTGAGGCCGGCAGCTGTAATGAGCGAGCATCTCACGCTCTCCTCTCTCATGCATCCCTCGTGATTGTATAGCATTTCAAAATGTGACTCGTTTCAGGAAACTAGGCGTATGTTGCGAGACACTATTTCACAGGAGAGACATTTTAACTTAAAACAAAAAAAAATGTTTTTTATCAAAACGTGTTTTTTTGGCAGAAATGCCTTCTGGAACATGTGAACTTTCATGTGCCTTAATAAGGCATGCGTGGCATCTGTAAATATGAATAAAATAGTTAAATTATGAGCCTAGTTGGTTCAGCCACGGAAGAAGACAGGAACATTTCTGCTGCAATGATTGGATGAAATAATGGGTCTGCCATGTAGCACACATCTGTCTATAACATGAGCTGGTCAGTATGCGTAGGTAATCCTTTCTAACGCAGATTGTTTTAAAGATATCACGTAATAGAACTGCAAAAAGTGTTGCTCTCCACTTTCTGGAGGACTGAGTTTTGAAATCAGTTGAATGCCCCGTGGTATTAAGAGTACGATAGCAGATGGAGACAATTCTGACGTTTGATTGAAAATAAATGCAGAGGGAGTCGAAAGAGAACACAGAAGGCTGTTGATAAAACACCCATCTCCGGATTACATCTTCAAACAATGGGCGACCATGGCATCTGTGACAGAGAGGGAGAAGCGTCCATCCATGTATACCGGTAAGATAATGTAGCTTGCTAGACTTTCAGATATTACACGTTTCAAAATTGTCAGAAAGTTGTTTTCCTTTCAAGTTAAAGAGTACTGTTAGCCAGCCGGCTAACGTTACGTGTATGATCCGTGTAGTACTATAAGCTCTACTTTTATGCTAGTCTCTACTTTTATCCAATGTAAAAGAAAAAGATTTTAAAAACTCTTTCCAATTTTGCTACATAAGACTGAATCGAGCCGGTGTGTCACAAACGTAATTGCAGGGGAAAAAACTTAGTAAGAAGTTGTCCATACTAAAAAGAGGGTCTCTACTAGAGGTCGAACGATTATGATTTTTCAACGCCGATACTGATTATTGGAGGACCAAAAAAAGCCGATACCGATTAAATCGGTCGATTGGGAAAAAAAGATTCGTAATAATGACAATTACAACAATACTGAATTAACACTTCTTTTAACTTAATATAATACATCAATAAAATCAATTTAGCCACAAATAATGAAATATGTTCAATTTGGTTTAAATAATGCAAAAACAAAGTGTTGGAGAAGTAAAAGTGCAATATGTGCCGTGTAAAAAAGCTAACCTTTGAGTTCCTTGCTCAGAACATGAGAACATATGAAAGTTGGTGGTTCCTTTTAACATGAGACTTCAATATTCCAAGGCAAGAGGTTTTAGGTTGTAGTAAATAGTGTTTATAGGACTATTTCTCTCTATACCATTTGTATTTCATATACCTTTGACTATTGGATGTTCGTATAGGCACTATAGTATTGCCAGTGTAACAGTATAGCTTCCGTCCCTCTCCTCGCCCCTACCTGGGCTCGAACCAGGAACACATTGACAACAGTCACACTCGAAGCAGTGTTACCCATCGCTCCACAAAAGCCAGAGCAAGGGGAATAACTACTCCAAGTCTCAGAGCGAGTGACGTTTGAAACGCTATTAGCGCACACCCAGCTAACTAGCTAGCCAATTCACAATGGTTACACCAGCCATTAGACTGATAGGCTTGAAGTCATAAACAGCTCTGTGCTTGCGAAGAGCTGCTGGCAAAACGCACAAAAGTGCTGTTTGAATGAATGCTTACGAGCCTGCTGCTGCCTACCATCGCTCAGTCAGACTGCTCTATCAAATCATAGACTTAATTACAACATAATAACACACAGAAATACGAGCCTTTGGTCATTAATATGGTCGAATCCGGAAACTACCATTTCGAAAACAAAACGTTTATTATTTCAGTGAAATATGGAACCGTTCGGTATTTTATCTAACGGGTGGCATCCCTAAGTCTATATATTCCTGTTACATTGCACAACCTTCAATGTTATGTCATTATTACATACAATTCTGGCAAATTAGTTCGCAATGAGCCAGGCTGCCCAAACTGTTGCATATACCCTGACTCTGCGTGCAATGGAAGGAAGAGAAATGACAATTTCACCTGGTTAATATTGCCCGCTAACCTGAATTTCTTTTAGCTAAATACGCAGGTTTAAAAATATATACTTCTGTGTATTGATTTTAAGAAAGGCATTGGTGTTTATGGTTAGGTACAGTCGTCCAACGATTGTGCTTTTTTCGCAAATGCGCTTTTGTAAAATCATCCCCCCGCGTTGCATCGATTATATGCAACGCAGCACACGCTAGATTGATTGATTGTTTTTTATAAGATAAGTTTAATGCTAGCTAGCAACTTACCTTGGCTTCTACTACATTCGAGTAACAGGCAGGCTCCTCGTGGAGTGCAATGAGAGGCAGGTGGTTTGAGCGTTGGACTAGTTAACTGTAAGGTCGCAAGATTGGATCTCCCGAGCTGACAAGGTGAAAATCTGTCGTTCTGCCCTTGAACAAGGGAGTTAACCCACTGTTCCTAGGCCATCATTGAAAATAAGAATGTGTTCTTAACTGACTTGCATAGTTAAAAGGTATACAAAAAAATACTAAATAAAATAAAAATCGGCACCCAAAAAAATACAGATTTCCGATTGTTACGAAAACTTGAAATCGGCCCTAATTAATCATCCATTCCGATTAATCAGTTGACCTCGAGTCTCTGCGCTTTCTGTAGGCGAATAATCATTATTGAGCTCAAAGCACACAGCTTTACAATCAAGATATCTGATATGGTTTTGAAATACGGCGCACACGAAATTGCGCAACGGCCATCGCAAGTGCACAAGGCCTCGTTTTTTTTAGTACATTACATTTACTGTTAGATTAATACATGGCTACTAGCAGTACATTTTATATTTAGAGTTAACTAATGTGTTTGAGTTTCCACTTACAGTACAACAGCCAAAGCCAAGTCTGGAGAACCCATTCCGAGTCATCCTACAGTAGACGCTGATAAAGACAGTCCACCCCACATAGACCTCTCACATGCATGCATCCCTAAAGGTGCACAGCTAATATGAAAACACAACAACATGATAGAACCATCAGGCATCGGCATATGGAAGCAGTTTGTTCAGGCTCGCAAATGAATGAGAGGGGTTTTTTTCTTGCAGGTTTGAGTCACAATATGTAAATAATTTCCTGTGTCCACAACCTTAATACAAAAAGGTGCAAGGTCTATCATAAATCCAATATGGGCATGTAATGCCTCAGAAAACACATCCCTGTAGCTCTAATCGGAGGTGATCATGGAGGCAGGCAGCAGGGCAAATTCCTCCGTTTCACTTTGCAAGTTACAGTTATTGGCACACAGTAAGCCAGAGAGCATTTACGACAGCTCCGGCGCCAATAACCAGAAACAGTATCCCTCAGTAAGGAGAAAGACACACTGCTTACCGGTACTCAAGTCTGCAACCAAGCACACTTTATTTATTTTATTCCAGCTCAATGCAGCAATATAAATCAAAGGTTCATGGATCAAATGAGGCATTAGTCCCCAGGGAAACAAAGCACTAGTACAACCTCTGGAGGTACAGTTTAGGTTAAGTCAAACTTTATGTACCTGGGATGTGCATCTTCCACTTTCAAGATGATTCGATACATGTCTAGATACATAGGCTGCGATACAATACAGGAACGATTATAGTTTGAAACAAGTCGATGCTATTCGGTTTGACACATTCATTTTCCATTGTAAATAAAAGAGCCTGGCCTCCCTGAGCTGGATCTGTCTGAGCGAACTTCTCTCTGTGTGTGTGTGTGTGTGTGTGTGTGTGTGTGTGTGTGTGTGTGTGTGTGTGTGTGTAAAGGATGTACAGTGCATTCGGAAAGTATTCAGACACCTTGACTTTTTCCACATTTTGTTAGTTACATTACAGCATTATTCTAAAATGTATTAAACAAAATAAAAATTCCACATCTACAAACACCACCTCATAACGACAAAGTGGCGCAGTGGTCTAATCGTTCCTGTGCCACCTGAGACTCTGGGTTCGAGCCCAGGCTCTGTTGCAGCCGACTGGGAGGCCCATGGGGCGGCGCACAAATGGCCTAGCGTCGTCCTGGTTAGGGAGGGTTTGGCCGGCAGGGATATCTGTCTCATCGCTCACTAGCAACTCCTGTGGCGGGCCGGGCGCAGTACACGCACCAGGTCGCTAGGTGTACGGGGTTTCCTCCGACACATTGGTGTGGCTGGCTTCCGGGTTGGATGCGCGCTTGTGTTAAGAAGCAGTGCGACTTGGTTGGGTTGTGTTTCGGAGGATGCATGGCTCTCGACCTTCGCCTCTCCCGAGGACCGCCACGGGAAAAGGAAGACCCAGAATTACATCTGCTGCAGTTCATTAGAGTTAACTGTACCTCTGATTGCAGCCCAAATAAATGATTCAGAGTTCAAGTAACAGACATCTCAACATGAACTGTGCTTCTACACCTGCATTGCTTGCTGTTTGGGGTTTTAGGCTGGGTTTCTGTACAGCACTTTGAGATATCAGCTGATGTACGAAGGGCTATATAAATAAATTTGATTTGATTTGTTAAGAGGAGACTGCATGAATTGGGCCTTCCTGGTTGAATTGCTGCAAAGAAACCAGTAAAGCGCACCAATAAGAGGACACTTGCTTTGACCAAGAAACATGAGCAATGGACATTAGACGGGCGGAGATTTGGTCTGATGTGTCCAAATTTGAGATTTTTGGGTCCAATCGCCGTGTCTTTGTGAGATGCAGAGTAGGTGACTGGATGATCTCTGCATGTGTGGTGAAGCATGGAGGAGGTGGGGTGATGGTTTGGGGATGCTTTGCTGGTGACACTGTCTGCAATTTATTTTGAATTCAAGGCACACTTAACCAGCATGGCTACCACAGCATTCTGCAGCAATACGCCATCACATCTGGTTTGCGCTTAGTCCCACTATCATTTGTTTTTCAACAGGACAATGACCCAAGACATCTCCAGGCTGTGTAAGGACTATTTGACCAAGGAGAGTGATGGAGTGCTACATGAAATAATCTGGCCTCCACAATCAGCCGACTTCAACAAATTGAGATGGATTGGGGTGAGTTGGGCAGCAGCGAAAGAAAATCAGCCAACAAGTGCTCAGCATATGTGGGAACTCATTCAAGACCGTTGGAAAAGCCCAGGCTCTGTCGCAGCCGGCCGCGACCGGGAGGTCCATGGGGCGACGCACAAATTGGGCCAGCGTCGTCCAGGTTAGGGAGGGTTTGGCCGGCAGGAATATCCTTGCGCACTAGCGGCAGGGATATCCTTGCGCACTAGCGGCAGGGATATCCTTGCGCACTAGCGGCAGGGATATCCTTGCGCACTAGCGGCAGGGATATTGCGCACTAGCGCAGGGATACCAGCGGCAGGGATATCCTTGCACACTACGACTACTGTGGCGGGCCGGGAGCAGTGCACGCTGACCAGGTCGCCAGGTGTACGGTGTTTCCTCCGACGCATTGATGCGGCTGGCTTCCGGGTTGGATGTGCATTGTGTCAAGAAGCAGTGCAGCAAGGTTGAGTTGAGTTTCGGAGGACGCATGGCTATCGACCTTCGCCTCTCCCGAGTCCGTACAGGAGTTGCAGCGATGAGACAAGACTAACTACTACCAATTGGATACCATGATGTTGGGGAGAAAAAAGGGGTAAAAAAAAAGACTGTTGGAAAAGCATTCCAGGTGAAGCTGGTTGAGAGAATACCAGGAGTGTGCAAAGCTGTAATCAAGGCAAAGAGTGGCAACTTTGAAGAAAATCAAATATATTTGATTCCATGTGTGAGTGGAATGAGTGGTACTGGAAGTATTCAGACCTTTTACTATGACTCTTGAAATTGAGCTCAGGTGCATCCTGTTAGAGTACCAAAAATATTGCACCATTGAAGGTCCCCAAGAGCACAGTGGCCTCCATCCTTCTTACATGGAAGTTTGGTACCACAAAGGCCCTTACTAGAGCTGGGCGCCCTGCCAAACTGAGCAAATCGGGGGAGAAGCGCCTTGGTCAGTGAGATAACAAAGAACCCGATGGTCACTCTGACAGAGCTCCATAGTTCTACTGAAAGGTTCTCCATCTCCAGAGGGACAACCATCTCTGCAACACTCCACCAATCAGGCCTTTATGGTCGAGTGGCCAGACGGAAGCCACTCCTCATTTAAAAGGAATGACAGCCCGCTTGGAGGTTGCCAAAAGGCACCTAAAGGACTCTCAGACCATGAGATACAAGATTATCTGGTCTGATGAATAACTCTTTGGCCTGAATGCCAAGTGTCACGTCTGGAGGTAACCTGGCACCATGTTTTTCAGCAGCAGGTACTGGGAGACTAGTCAGGATAAGATGAATGGAGCAAAGTACAGAGAGATCCTTGATGAAGACCTGCTCCCAAAGGTTTACCTTTCAACTGGACAACGACCCTAACACAGCAAAGACAAGGCAGGATTTTTTTAACCTTTATTTGACTAGGCAAGTCAGTTAAGAACAAATTCTTATTTTCAATGACGGCCTAGGAACAGTTGGTTAACTGCCTTGTTCAGGGGCAGAACAGCGGATTATTACCTTGTCAGCTCAGGGATTCAATCTTGCAACCTTCCGGTTACTCATCCAACGCTCTAACCACTAGGTTACCTGCCGAATGAGTCAGGACAAATCTCGCCAAATTTGTCAGTTTTTGATTTGTTAAAAAAGTTTGAAATATCCAATAAATGTCGTTCCACTTCATGATTGTGTCCCACTTGATGTTGATTCTTCACAAAAAAATACAGTTTTATATCTTTATGTTTGAAGCCTGAAATGTGGCAAAAGGTCGCAAAGTTCAAGGGGGCCGAATACTTTCGCACGGCACTGTATATATATATATTTATATATATAATCCTGTTTATGCTTTGTCATTACTGGGCATTGTGTGTAGATTGATGGGGGGGGGGCACTTTAATCCATTTTAGAATAAGGCTGTATGTAATACAACAAAATGTCGACAAAGTGAAAGGGTCTGAATCATTTCTGAATGCCCTGTATATGTCTATGGTGTCTGTCGGCACCTGAGCTGAGTCATAAGGGATACTGGGCATCTACCACCACCCTTTCATTTCAGGGGAGAAATGTTTGCTTTTTGATCTGAAAACCAGCGTCACCAACTAATTAATTGGTTATTTTTGCAGATTAATTATTACAGCGAATCAGACAAATTATGCTACCCTCTGCCTATGAGCTTCTAAGGTTATTCAAGCCTTTCTCAAAATACAACACTGGTCCTTCAAGACAACAAAAAATCTCTTTGCCTGAATAGCTTTTCAAATATGTCTAGAAATGTACACGTGTGTGCTCTTGTAAGAAGCAATTACTCACCTATTGCTGACTACGTATCTATAACTGTGCTAATAACTCACTAACTAGCAAAGGTTATGAAGAAAATGTGCACATGGGGCTAGACGCAGCTCTTGCTTTGATCTCAAAACAAGCTCAATTACTCACGACCACAGATGTAAACAGTCCAGTTCAAAGCAAATGGCACAGAGCCATATATAGCAATGGTCTATTTGCATATTGGCCTACTGCAGCTCTGATTGGTTATGCCGCACTGGTCTGTGTAGAGTTTGGGCTGAGTCGTGCACAATAGAATCTACTCCGATGACTTCAACAACATTTCTTGCATAGTTTTTTTGGTATGTTGCATTGATTCGATCACAATTGCCAAAGTAAAGGGAAACGTTGACAGTGTTAACTAACAGGGAAACTCTAGAATGTTAAGTGAAGTTCAAGCTTGTGCTTCTCTCCTTGGGCTTTATTTATTCTGCACTCTGCGCTGGCAGTCCCAGTGAGCTGCGCTGCAGTAGCCCGTCCACAGTTTAGAGGGAACATTGGTCATAGCCAATGAATATATAGCACAAGTTTGGATCTTACCCCAGTCTCAATCTAATGTTTTAGACCGTTTGGGAGTGAGCTTCTCGGGACGTCTTTGTCCTATCGCGCTCTAGCGACTCCTGTGGCGGGCCAGGCGCATGCATGCTGACACAGTCGCCAGTTGTACAGTGTACAGTGGCTTCCGGGTTAGGCGAGCAGTGTGTCAAGAAGCAGTGTGTCAAGAAGCAGTGTGTCAAGAAGCAGTGTGTCAAGAAGCAGTGCGGGGTCGTATAGCTCTCGACCGATACCTGTCCCGAGTGAGTAAGGGACTTGCAGCGATGGGACAAGACTAACTACCAATTGGAGATCACAAAAAAAGTTATGAGAAAAGGGGGTAAAAAAGTACAACAAAAAAACTCAAAATAATGATATCTAATGTAAGCTCCGGTCAACATATAGCCTACCTATAACCAGATGAGAGTTGTGTCTCCAGGGGTAGCTTAGCCTACTTTATTCTGGTAAAACATCCTCTTCAACATTGCATTTGATAACCTAGCAAATTACATTGGTTGTCACTCAACTAGTAAAGCTTAATATTGCGTAAGTAATTTACAAACATTTGAATGCTGAAGGTGAGAAAGGTATAAAATGATGAAGCGTAGCATTGTCATATAGCCAATCAAAAGAAAGGAAATATAGGCTACGTTTCTTTAAAACAGATAAAAATGCAAGATAGTTAAAGTAGTGTCCGTTGTAAGCCTAAAACCCATGCATCCGACGAGGGGGTGGGGGTATATTCTGACAGGAATTCTCAGCTCTTTCTGGCCTACATTCCTCTCTGGCGTTATGTATAAAATATTGAAATAGGTAATAGCAAATAGGAATAGGCAAATTACTCAGAATGTCACTAGTGTGCTGCCCTGCTGTGCTCTACCAGACTGTTCAATACTGTGGGGCGACAGTCAAAAATCGGCTTAACCGTCGTCTGTCACATCACGATGAAGTCACCCTCAACGCGTTGCTGTCAATCACTGTCAATAGACGATGCTATGGTAATATCGTCCAACCCTAGTGGAGTTCTTTCATAAAATATCACTGCCTACTTCTATTCATTGTTATCCAAGTGACCACAGTTTTTTGGCGCCGATTTCCGATTATAATTTTTTAACATGTTTTTATACCTTTTATTTAACTAGGCAAGTCAGTTAAGAACACATTCTTATTTCCAATGACTGCCTAGGAACTGTGGGTTAACTGCCTTGTTCAGGGGCAGAACAACATATTTTCACCTTGTCAGCTCAGGGGATCCAATTTTGCAACCGCACAGTTAACTTGTCCAACGCGCTAACCATTGCACTCCACGAGTAGCCTGCCTGTTACGCAAATGCAGTAGAAGCTAAGGTAAATTGCTAGCTAGCATTAAACGTATCTTATAAAAAAAAACAAGCAATCATAATCACTAGTTATAACTACTGATCCAGTTTAGCAGGCAATATTAACCAGGTGAAATTGTGCCATTTCTCTTGCGTTCATTGCACGCAGAGTCAGGGTATATGCAACAGTTTGGGCTGCCTGGCTCATTGCAAACTAATTTTACCCGAATTTTACGTAATTATGACATACATTGAAGGTTGTGCAATGTAACAAGTATATTTAGACTTAGGGATGCCAGTCGTTAGATAAAATACAGAACGGTTGCGTATTCCACTGAAATAATAAACGTTTTGTTTTCGAAATGATAGTTTCGGGATTCGATCATATTAATGACCAAAGGCTCGTATTTCTGTGTGTTATTATGTTATAATTAAGTCTGATTTGATAGAGCAGTCTGACTGAGCAGCAGCAGGCCGGTAATCATTCATTCAAACAGCACTTTCCTGCGTTTTGCCAGCAGCTCTTCGCAAGTGTAACAGTATAACTTTAAACCGTCCCCTCGCCCATACCCGGGCGCGAACCAGGGACCTTCTGCACACAACGACAACAGTCACCCTCGAAGCATCGTTACCCATCGCTCCACAAAAGCCGCGGCCCTTGCAGAGCAAGGGGAATTACTACTTCAAGGTCTCAGAGCAAGTGACGTAACCGATTGAAACGCTATTTAGTGCACACCGCTAACTAAGCTAGCCGTTTCACATCCGTTACACAAGCACAGCGCTGTTTATGACTTCAAGCCTATCAGCCTAATGGCTGGTGTAACCAATGTGAAATGGCTAGCTAGTTAGCTGGGTGTGCGCTAATACTGTTTCAAACGTCACTAGCTTTGATATTTGGAGTAGTTATTCCCCTTGTGCTGCAAGGGCCGCGGCTTTTGTGGAGTGATGGGTAACGATGCTTCGAGTGTGGCTGTTGCCGATGTGTTCCTGGTTCAAGCCCAGGTAGGGGCGAGGAGGGGACGGAAGCTATACTGTTACACTGGCAATACTATATTGCCTATAAGAACATCCAATAGTCAAAGGTATATGAAATACAAATGGTAGAGAGAGAAATAGTCCTATAAATACTATATGAACTACAACCTAAAACCTCTTACCTTGGAATATTGAAGTCTCATGTTAAAAGGAACCACCAACTTTCATATGTTATCATGTTCTGAGTAAGGAACTTAGACGGTAGCTTTTTTTTTTACATAGAACACATTTTTACATGGCACATTACTTTCTTCTCCAACACTTAGTTTTTGCATTATTTAAACCAAATTGAACATGTTTCATTATTTATTTGAGGCTCAATTGATTTTATTGATGTTTTATATTAAGTTAAAATAAGTGTTAATTCAGTATTGTTGTAATTGTCATTATTACAGATCAAAATATATTGGGGGGAAAAAAAAATATATATATATATAGTTTTTTTATTTTTTATTAATCGGCCGATTAAATCGGTAGCGGCTTTTTTGGTCCTCCAATAATCGGCATCGGTATCGGCGTTGAAAAATCATATTCGGTCGGACTCTAACAACAACCTGAATGTAGTGAGTTAATGTTAGCTAGGTAAGTGCTTTTATTAAGGTCTCCAAGGAATGTAAGCTACGGATCTGAAGAGTGTGTGCTTTTCTAGGTTGAAAATCCATTAAATGAAGCCTGGACAATATGTGGATTGTCCTGTTGGCTTTGTGTCTTTTCTGACCAATGAGTCTTTTCCCAATCTTTCTACAAGGAGGGAGACTCCCATTAGTAAAATATCACTGGAGTAGAAATAGCCTAAACTAGCTCATGCCATGGACTGGCTGGGCTGCTCTCTCAACAGATGACAACTAGTATCAACATGATTTTTTAGGAGTCACTGATTTTGGAACAGGAACCACAATGAAGTAGGGAAGTGATCATGACTTCTGTGTGGATCCCTAGTTGGACGAGCAAGGTGGAGAAAAAGCAGCTGCTGTCTGTCTACTCAGCCCACCGTCTACGATCATGCTTCACAAAAGAAGGGCAAAGCAATTAAGTGAAATGCATCCTCAGAGAGACATGTTCTTGTTTGTTTTCTTTTTGCGAGAGTGTATCAACTCTAAAAATAATTTCCGGTTTTCTAGTAGAGTAGTCCCCCCCCAGTTCCAAACAGCCCTGGATGTACATAATCCCACACCTCAGTAACACATGAGAAGAGGATGGGAAAATAAACCTCACTATGGATGGACAGAGATACTTTTATTCTCTGTCCCTACTAGAGGCGTATTCAATCACCGTGGCTGCAACAGACACATCCTCTTGTCAGGGAGGTCCATCACTCTTGCAGTCCATTCATCACTATCCATCCCAGTCAGAACAGGGGTTTTTGTGAAGATGGCGGTCTGAATCCATCTAGGCTCCGGCGATGCCAGGAACATTTTATTCCTACGGCACAAAAGCTGCTTGTCAGTTGAGTGACATTGGGGCCACTATTTACCTATTCATGTGGCTGCCTCTAGCGAGCGGATTCAGCTGGACTGGGTGGTTGTCTCCCTCTCACACATGAGCCTGGAAAGATGTCACTGCACTCGGGATGTGTCTTTACTCCCTTATGGGTGGTCTATACATTCCTTCATCATTCTTCAAATGCAGGCCATACTTTGGGATCAGTATAAACATCCTCTTTCTTGTTTGCTCTTCTTCAGTAGGTTCCTCTCTTTCAACCAAGCCAAATCAAAATGAATGTTCCAACTGTAGGCCAAGTAATTTTATTACAAAAGTACAGTATAAAAATTGTTATAGCTTTATAATAGTGGATGGAATATTTCAAAACTAGCCATGTAGGAGAACTGTAGAACATCTTGGGTTGGAATTATAGCAGACCAGATCATGGGTCTGGTTTGGGAACCTCAGTTCGGGGCCCCACTTTTGAGCCCTCCCCCCCAAAAAATACAGCAATACCAAGTAATAGACCTCCCCTATCCCCAACCCATCTTGTAGGAACGTTGGATAAAACAATTTTGGGATAAGACAGGAAGTTGGGATTTCTATTCGCATTCTGCCGGTGTCAAACAAAAGGAGATATCATTCAGGTTGCAAATTACATGAGACTAAATAAATCACAGCAGCTCCTGACTAATGCAAACCTTAGAGCAGAATGCATTCTCCAAAATAATGACACCAAAACCACGCACGTCACGAACTACAATTCCAAAGGCTGGATTTGTCACATCAACAGGATGTTACAGTTCGACTCAATGAAACTCCAGTTTGTGGTTTAAATATCTACAACACCCCCCCCCCCCGTTGCATATATTTAAAAACCGTCGTATGTGCATCAGAAACTCTACATCTACCGATAGTTCAACAATGAAACGCTGCAGACTGCTTCAAATCTCAGATATCAATGGCTAGCTACCTAGTTAGTCTATGCTAACCAGCTAGCATTATAAACACTGACGGCCTGGATAATCCCAAGCATTTGAAGCTCAATTTAGCATTCGTGTTCCAAGCGTTACATTCAAAAACTCACCGGTTTTGTCCTGATCTAATCCCACGACAATCAAATAATCAGCCAATCTCGCCATGTTTGCTGCTTTTCCGAAATCTACCAACACAATTCAGCATTTTTCTTTCTTCAAAAGCACAGCCATGTTTGACAGAAGGAGTGATATTGCGCCTGCGTCTAGGAGTAGCGACATGCATGGGCGTGGGCGCTTGGTTTCCAAATAGAAACTGTGTGGCTGCAAACGGGGTCACACCCTGCCACACCGCTAGTTGGCCCGCACGGAAAACCATCCGATGACCACGAGAATCCCTTTAGCATGCACATTCAAAAAGTGACCTACCATTATTGAGAAGGAAAAAAAGTGTGTGTGTGTGGGGGGGGGACTACAAAATAAAATAAATAAAAATAAATTACCCAAATATTTTTAAGCCCATTCGAGAGTAGAGAGACAAAATAGAGGAGTAACTAGACTAGATGCGAAAAAATAGTAGTCTAATTTTCTTTGCAAGAATGTGGGTTATAATATAATAAGCTAAATTAAAAGTATTGCAGATTGTGGCATCCAGTGTTTCTTAAAAATATATTGAATTAATTGTATAGTATATTTAGTATGTTAGAAGCACTAAACAGAGAGTGCTGGTGGAAAAATCAGTGTCAATAGCATGATTATTATTTTCCATAATCACAATGCTCCGTCAAACTTAAACACCCCCCACTCCCCCTCTCTCTCTCTCTCTCTCTCTCTCTCTCTCTCTCTCTCTCTCTCTCTCTCTCTCTCTCTCTCTCTCTCTCTCTCTCTCTCTCTCTCTCCCAGACACACGCGCGCGCACTTTTAACGCCTTTTAATGCACACACACACACACACACACACACATACAAACACACACACCGGGGGGTGTTTGGGTCACTCACACACGACTTGGGGGCAAGGTCAGGCAAAATATGAAAAAAGAGCGCACAGCTCCACTCACTTCTGGAATGCTGTGGACAGTGAGTGACCTTTCCTGCCAATAAATAGGGGAGGGAGACGCTGCGGGGTGGAAAACACCGGTGCGCGGGAATTCTTCTCTTGCGCTGTTTTTGCCAACATCTCAACGACTTGGACTGAACATATTCCACAACGTCATGGTCCCTAGCATACTAGGGAAATTTGAGAGAGAATCTCTTCATTAACAAGTAGCCTATTGTTAAGTTAATTTAGATGATTCCTCTCCGCCAACTATTATGCTTATGCTATCAGCTGCTTCTCTCCTGTAAGGTGTTATCATATCTGTCATGATAGGGTCTTCACTTCAACACCAGATATGTAGCCTAGTTATATTTTGCACAATAGCATAATATTTCTGAATAGTAAGTATTTTACAATAAACCAATACGTCTTCCGCTCAGTCTGCAGGTGAAATAATAAATCTACTCTACAGAATTTGGTAGTTGAGTTGTTGACTTTTTATTGTTGTTGAAATTGTTCCACATCAATGGGGTTCAAGGGAGCAGAATGAAAGAATGAATGACTATACAGGTGAAAACCCCACGAAGCTTCCAGGTCTATCAAATCACCATGACAACTTTGTGGAACATTTCCATAACATATCAATATCTTGGTATGTGTTCATCTATTCCTGTATATACCTTAGAAGACATAGCTTCCTAGCATACGTTCCTTCCCACCTTACCTGTTACATTAGCATTCCACAGATGTGACTGAACAAATATCAGTCATGTCTTTGACACCTGTCTTACAAGAAGCTAACAAATGATTTCTCCATATAAGGAGCCACTGTACAATGATATTGTCATGGTTGCGCAATCTTCTTCTCTCCATATTAGGAGATTTAAATGACTTGAGTACTTGGGGAATACTTGTATGGTGGAGGTAATTATCATTGCAAAATGGTTACAAAATGTTTGCAACACCTGTTTCACATTTCTGTATTTACAGTAACACAAGGGACACCAGGTAAGCAAGGAAGCTGTAAGAATTATGAATAGAATGCTGCGTAGGAGAGATTTAGGTGACTTTCTGACTGAATTACTGCACGTGGTCTAGATACAACTATGTTCTATGTTCAGCACATACAAGGTTCTTTATCAGTTGTTTGAGATACATTCTGAGCACTGAGAAAGCATTTCACATGTTGTTCCCAAAATACGTATGTTTTTGCTATTAAAGACATTACACATTGAAAGCCACAAATTGTGATTATCTGACCACATCAAGGCTTACATGTTTTTCAGAGTGTTTCTTGAGACTTAAGACCAAGTCTTGGGGACCACACAAGCTCATTTCAATGCACTGTTCCCTGTTCCCAGTCCCAGACATACCCTCACCAGACACCAGCTTTGGGTCAGCTGTGTGGTCGATTGGAATGAAAAACTAAAATGGTTGCACCCTGTGCTAATCCTGATGGCGTCTTGTGCATATATCTGTCCCCAGGGGCCTGTAATCAACATCTGCCTTAAGACCCTCGCTGACATTGTTTTGACCCCGCTGCATATCTTGCTTTGTTTCACTGCCCATACTTTGAAATATGTCTCACCATTCTTCGGAATGGTTTAATTTAGCTAAGCACATATGAAAAGTAATGTACTTTTATTATGGTCAAAGGGCTAAAGGGGTTCAGTGCAATCATTGTACTTTGGTTTGAGATGAAGTCATAAAGTCAGTGATTGTGAGGAGCAGATATCAGTAACACAGGGATCTGAGTCACGGAGGCAGACAGACTTGCTGGCTCTTGTGACTCAACCTATTATCCCATTTAATTTCTGTATCTCAGTTGGGATGTGTTGAGCATGAAGAAGTCATCCTAATTGTTTTTAAAATACCATGTTAGTTGGAGATTATGTAAAGCCAACAGATATAATCTTAGGAAAAAGAACCCTCTTGATTTATTTGATATAATTATTAAATTCCTCTAAACATTTGTCCAAAAAATATGAAAATAAATCACACATTTTGCAGTCAAATATTTGCCCTAATGTTTAAACAAACGCAGACATGGAGAATATAGTGGTTATAATTTGACACACTTACTATTAATGAATAACTGCTTCGTGTTCTTGTGTTATCTCATGTCAAACCTACTAACCAACTTGACCTCAAGCTGACTAAACTTGTAATCAGATATTGCCTTGAGAGGGCATTGTGTCAACATTGATGAAATTGTATATGACAAAAATGTGCCGGAATGCAGGTGGACAAAAGTTAATAACCCCTTGACCTCAAAGTTCAGTTATGTCCAAAATGTCAGAGGACAAAATTATTTTGTTTAGAATGTTCTCTGCCTCCTCCCCAAATACCAAAGGAATGAGTACTTACAACCGTCTCTGTTCGGAGTGTGAATCATTATTTCTTAATGTGTTTGTGAAGACATAACAAACAAATGTTTAAAATATATATATATAATTATTATTATTATTATATATATATATATTTGTAAATAAAAATAAATATATATATATATGTAATCTTTGTGAATACATTTGATAAAAAGAAGGTAGTTAAAAATGTGAATTTCACATCACAAATAAAGATTCTGTCAATGAAAAGCAGAGATAACAACAACAACATTCCTTAACAAGTATTACAGTAAATCACTCTCATATGACCCAAATATTTATTGAATTACTTCTGGTTTATTTAAACTTTATTATTCTCCTAGGTTTGCTATGTTGTTGTATTATCCCACTGATAAAGCAGGCTTCCAGCAGTGTTGGGCTGTGTGAGGTGGAGTGGGGGGACTGGGATGAGAGTCTGTGTGTGTCAGTCAGTGAGCCCCTCCCACCTCCACTATAAAGGCTCATCGTCTGGTGTGTACAGACTATTAGCACAGTGTCACAGCTGCCTTTCAGCACCAACAGCAACTTCAAGAAGCCTTTGGAATACTCTCTCCACATTGACTCTACTATAACTTCTTTATCACCCAAGTGAATTATTGAAGGATTTCAGGTATGTACTTTCAATTGAAGCAAATATTGACTGTTTCTCTGTTTGCTACAGATGGCTTTATCAGGAGCTCAAGTGCGTTAGACAAGGACAGGTTATCAATCTTATTATATAAGGAGTGCTGGTCTTCTTGTGCATGACTGTGGGGGTTGTGGACATCGGGCAGAAATACCAAATAAGTCTTATCTCTCTCTATCTAACCTTAAGTTTACCGGTTATTTTTGGGCTATGGATTTAATTGACTGAATGGGATTGACTTTGCTCAGGGGAGCTTAAAGCTTACTCTAGTTGAGGAAACTCAGTCTTCTATAGACTGTGTCCTGCTTTTC
Source organism: Oncorhynchus keta (assembly GCF_023373465.1). Lineage (NCBI taxonomy): Eukaryota > Metazoa > Chordata > Actinopteri > Salmoniformes > Salmonidae > Oncorhynchus > Oncorhynchus keta. The sequence goes on from NC_068422.1 coordinate 68,083,558, forward strand.
ACTGGTCAGGGCCTGCAACTTGGTTGTAAGTTTACTTAAGGGAACAAAATGTGACCTTAGTGTGACATTTTAAATAAATGAATGATAAGTGCAAATAACTTGGCTTTTGGACTCTTGTGTAAGCAACAGCAAGAGGTTGGTGGGGTGGGGGGGGGGGCTCACTTGGAATGATACCAGGTAACTAAGTAAGTTATCGTTAATAAGTAAATAACTAACAAGTTTTTTTCCACTTTCCCCACAGGTGCCAGTCAAAATGAAACTGATCCTGCAGTCTTTCCTCTATGGCTGTCTGCTGGCCACCATTGCACAGAGTGTGGCTGGATTCCAACTTGAAATTAGCCCAGAGCTCAAAAAGAGGTGAGCTAATTGATGAGCTATTTGTCAAGATTAGTCTGCTACAATGTATGGTGACCATGATATCAACACTTACTGTTGTGTACTTTGTGGACTTCTTTGAACAGTTTTTAATGAGTTGGATTTCTTCTTTCCCAGGTTGAGCATATGGATGCAGAGCAGATCGAGACAAGATCTAAACAGTTTTTCTGCAGAGAGGATAGCAGAGTCTGTACAGTTTGTCAGCCCAGAAGACGTCAGGAACAACCTGATTCCTCATTCCAGGTAAAAGCCCATACCATACATTTACATAACTCAATGTGCATGGTGCTATTTCGTTATCCTTGTGAAATCAAGATTTCAAATGGAATTAAGATATTCATCACCATTGTCAAACAAGGCTCATTAAAGTAAGCAAGCTGCGGAGGGGATCTCTGAGCCAAGTTGTGTCCGCTCAGGAATGCTGTGCATTAATTAATGGTCCTCTCCCTCCTCTCTCTTCCAGCACTGACATCAGCATCCGAACCAAGAGGTCCAAAATTTCAGTGAACCAGGCCTGGAGACCGGGCTGCTCTCTGGGCACCTGCACTGTGCACGACCTGGCCCACCGCATCCACCAGCTCAACAACAAACTAAAGATTGGTAGTGCACCCATCGACAAGATCAGCCCACAAGGCTACGGCCGGAGACGTCGTTCCCTCCCTGAGCGCAGGGCCACACTGAGGCTGGAGGGGGGCAGGCTGAGGCCTGTGTGGGGCAACGCAGACTCACACGTTCACAAGCTGGAGGAGCTGCTCAGACGGACATGAGCTGGACTTGTACGGGGGAGGAACAGGGGAGGAGAGCAGCAGCCGAGGCTTAGTGTCTCTGCCCTGTTCTAAAATTCTCCAAATGCCTCAGACTTTTGCCAAAAGTTCTCCAGTGCGTTTTTTCCAGACGCGAGTCCTGAGCGATAGCTGCAGCGGCTCTGGAAGCTGGACTCAGCAGAGGCATTGGCGATGCAGAGCGCCAAAACAACAGCTAGTCTACAGGCACTGGATGGCACCGTGAAGAGAGAGAAGGAGAGATGCTGAGGATGGTGCTATCTCTGCCCAGCTGTGGGAGAGGAGCAAGGTCAATACAGCGGTACAGACTCAGAGAAGAGTCCACTGCGTAAATACTGGGACTCTATAAACCTGTTATGCAGATCCTGAACTTTGAGTTTTACCCTGTGGATTACAGGAGCCAATTTCACCAAACCCTCTATACTCATCTGCACTTTTCAGTCCCAGCCTTCTCAGTCAGACATCTACGTGGACCTAAAATACATCCAAAGACATCTGGTCCATGCCAAACAAGAAGATAAGACATAAGGAGATGGATTTATAATACAGAGCTATGAAGCTGAAGTTTTTGGACACTGTACGAGGGAAATGCCTTAGAGATTGTATGAAATATCTGTGCCAGTCCACAATGGATTGAACTATACTTGAATATGTTTTGTATAAACACGTGCAATCTATGTATGTATATTTTATTTGGCAATTTGTATATAAGATATTTCAGATATCATTATTTAAATATTATATAGATTAGATTAGATTCAACTACTTATGGAGATAGAACTATTTTTGTACAGGAAGAAAATATAAGGGCATTGTAACTATTTGTTGTTTCCACTATTGTTTGCATCATGGATGTTATATGTTTCAAACTGTGGTAATAGGATAAATGGTTTTTATAGCTATGGTATAATATATTTGTAAATGTGGTCTATTTTATTTGTGTCGAAGCAATTAGCATTGTCATACAATAAACATTTTGCATATAAAAGTTGACTCTGTCCAGACTTTTTATTTTCCACAGGAAATTACTGTTGTAAATTGAAAGTGGCATTCTATTGTCTGGCCAGTTCCAGTGAAACACGCAACACCTGGTCTGGGTTAAGTGATTTCAGGGTCTCATTAAATCCACCCCCCTTCCACTCTCCCTGTGACCCCCTAGAGGGCAGACGGGAGTGCCAGGCGCATTCCTGCATAGTACAGTGCATATTTGCTGGCTCGCTCCACACCGCAGCGTGGCCCTTGAGCCATTATGGGAGGCTGAGAGACCCAGCTCCATCTGCACACAATGGTAGATGGTCTGGACATCAGGATGCAGCGCTATGAGGGGGACGGGGGGGACGGGGGGGGGCCCTGTGTAACATTCCTGAGAGGCACGCAGAGAGCATCGTAAAAACAGCCCTAGCGAAGCGTGTTCATGAGCTGTGAGGACAGACAGACAGACGGACAGACGGACAGACAGACAGACAGACAGACAGACAGACAGACAGACAGACAGACAGACAGACAGACAGACAGACAGACAGACAGACAGACAGACAGACAGACAGGATAGACAGACCACATCTGACTGGACAGGACAGAGAGGCTGCTGACTTCTCCCTCCATCCTCAGGGAATGTGAACCTTAGAGTATCTAATTGCTATACATGTACTTCTCAGAAACTGAAAATTCCATTCATTCATATAAGATACCAACATCACTACCTTGCTAAGAGGTTGACGCATTGTCATGTTCACTGTCATGAGTTGTTTGCATGGAGTAGCCTAGGCTACAGCAAATCCAAGCTCCTTGGTTCACAGTCTATTATGATCAATAGGTAGGGAACATAAAGCTAAGGGCTTGCTCATTTAACCTAGGCTCCAGGGTCTTCTGCCTGCATCTGGTGTGGATTATTAATGTGGCTTTGACACGACTTTCCATGCTAGAACACTCCTAACCACAAAAGTTTGTCATTGCTATTAATCAACCACAGGAAGGTTACATTCACTCCATGGATGTTTGAAATATCAAAGCCTGTAAAATATATGTCTGTTTATTAAATGTGCCCATCAATTATCAAGCAATTATTCATGCCAGTTAACAAAATGAGTTGTTCGCATTAAACTTTACTCTTCCACAGGCAAATTCAAAACTCAACTTTGAATAACATTTAAGGGTTTCCAACATCTGTCTGTGGTAATCCCTACCTATTTTGGTTTGCTTACTGACCAAATCTATTGAACATGTTGCTGCACAGGCAAGTGAAGTGTATACCAGAACTCTATTTGATTGGTATGCCAGATACAATTTGGATGAATGTGTGGTTCAAGAAGAGGCCGTTGCACTTCCTTACTGTCTTAGTCAAAACATGGTCATTAGTAACTCCACTGGACCAGAGAGAGGTTATGGATTGTCTTGGGTCATTGTAAAAGTCAAGTATAGGAGCCAATGGAATTGCAATGCAGATGATTATTATCTGATTGGATAAGAAGGCATGCGCTACAAGACAGATTGCCAGAGACATGTGTAATTACATTGTTTTGGCTCTAATGCCATCTAGTGACTTAAAATGGCACCAGCTTGACAAAGTGATTGCTTTGGCCACCTAAACAATTTTCAAAAAGCACAATTTGGTGGTATTAACGGAAAATACATATGTCACCTTTTTTAATCTCCAGAAATGTTTTTTGAAATCACTGAAGAGTAGAGAAACATCCTGGGCCTGTTCCAGTTGGACCACAGCAGTGCTGAAATCTAGACAGGCAACATTGAGGAAAAGTAGCCGTCTATTTATTTTTTAGTTATTTAACCATTATTTAACTAAGCAAGTCAGTTAAGAACATATTCTTATTTACAGTGACAGCCTAGGAACAGGGGGTTAACTGCCTTGTTCAGGGGCAGAACAAAATATTTGTTAACCTTGTCAGCATGGGGATTCAATCCACCAACCTTTCGGTTACTGGCCCAACACTCTAACCACTAGGTCACCCGTCGTAAGGTGACATTTGAGCTAAATGATGAGTATACTCAGGTAAATGTCTGCCTGTTTGGACACCTCATCATCAATACTCCTTCCTCCATGGGACAACTGGACAGTTGGAGACATGGCAATCCTATAAACCTGGGAGCCATGCATCTCCAGTTCATTACTTTCCTTCACGTAAGGAATGGAATTTTTAAGTATGAGAACCGAAAAGCAGTGGAAATATGCCGAGGGGCTAAAGCATGCAATGGACCTTTCCATCTTCAAAGCCTCTGACAGTAATAATTAGAGTTGAAGAGTGAGAATCTGTTTGATTTTGAACAGGGTGATCTGGCTACAAATATCACAGGATAGACGGTGCAGCAGACCTTAGATGAGGCATTATGTATACAGGTCAAGAGTGATCAATAAAAATGTGAGAGTTGTCAAATACTCATCAATTATATTTTTATTGTGAAGGGATTTTAACAAATTCCACCATGGGTCACCAAGAAGGACCTGCTAGCCTAAAGTTCAAGGCTTTTCCTGGAACTATGCAGACAGAACAAACACAATACTATGACTTCTGGCCAAGTGAGACAACAAACTACCTAAAATCTACCCAACCCCAAAAGTTGCAAACTATATCGACAGTTTCCAGGAAAATAATCCAGAAAAAAAAGTAGGAACTAAGACATGTGGCTAGCCAAGTCGAAGTTCAGCTTATGTAAAACCATCAAGCCCAGACAGTTGTCCATAAAGGCAAAGCCAAGAAGTGGCCCATCACACAGTAAGATGGCACAGTACTAATGCCTTAGGGCTGTTATTAATCAGATAACTGTACTGTCCATCAGAAAGGAATAGCACATGTCTCATATTGTACTGTAGAACATAGAATATACATGACAATAAGCACATGTTCATATTAGCTCACACTTCGGATTTATTTAAACAGTATCAGGCCTTAGGCTCCGCTCTACCCACAGACGTAGGTAAATGACGCTACGGTACTACGCTCTTCTTTCTTGGTGACTCTGCCACCTGGTGGTCGGTACAGTATCTGACGCTTACCACACGCTGCTCTACAGTCAGTTGAATGACTGCTCGCATAGGAAAATTGTTAATTGTTCTGTTAAAAATCTGAGAAGAAAATGAAATAGATAGAATTGCTTTGCCACAGGGACACAAGGAGTCATCCAGTGGTGTGATAGCATCTACAAACTGACTAGTGCAGGTCTCCAATCAGTCAAAACTAACAACTCCCCCAGGCCCTAGATGCTTGATAAGAGCCCATGGATTTGTAAGAGATGTGATTCTTGTGTTCCTCTTAGACGGTTATCACAAAGTCACAAGAGGGCCATTCTTTCCATCACAATGTCATGGAAGATACTGATTCTCAACCACTAAATGTCATTAGATATCAATGCATAATTGAATAATCCAAATGAATGTAATCAATTTGTCAGCTCAGCACGGCATGTGTGATATAACCACAGTCTGAAGCTGTCAGGGAAGCCAAACATCAGTATTCAATAAGATCACATACCAACGCTGTTTATGGACACAGCCAGATCACTTTCACAGTCATATCAGTGGGACGCCATCTCCTTTCCTATGCTTCACATGGAGACATGATGCAGTTTTCCATTCTGGTTATGGAGAAAGTGAAGCCCTCTGGCCAACTGTGACATGCTGTTCTCTACACCAGACGGACAGCTATAGAAGCCCAGGGCAGATTCATACAGTAAAGCCCATATCCTTCTGTCCTGCTGTCTGTCAGTCATTCAGGAGCAGCAGACCGATGGCTCTGTGAGTGAGTCATCTCCAGCCAACTCTAAAAATTCCCTGATAACTGGAGCAGGGGAGGATTAGTGTTGTAATCCAGCACAGTGCCAGGCTAAATCAAGCACCATGGGGCCTGTGGCGGAAAAGGCCACAGTGGCAAAGCTCGATCTCCTCCTAGGCCCTGTGGAGAGTCACACCACTGTCTCATGCTAGCTAATACACTCTCTGATCATCTATGACATACATGTGGTAAGATGCATATGTGTGTTAAAGATTACCTCAGAGTGGGGATATTATCCAAAAACATCTATAATTCATGAGGTTGTAGTTAGAGTTACAGGAAGGTTGACATATTGGCAACATCAGTGGTTAGATGAAGCAGATGCTAAGCTATAGGACTGTTTTGCTAGCACAGACTGGAATATGTTCCGGGATTCTTCCGATGGCATTGAGAAGTACACCACATCAATCACTGGCTTTATCAATAAGTGCATCGATGATGTCGTCCCCACAGTGACTGTATGTACATACCCCAACCAGAAGCCATGGATTACAGGCAACATCAGCACTGAGCTAAAGGGTAGAGCTGCCGCTTTCAAGAAGCGGGAAGCTTATAAGAAATCACACTATGCCCTCCAACGAATCATCAAACAGGCAAAGCGTCAATACAGGACTAAGATCGAATCGTACTACACCGGCTCCGACGCTCATCGGATGTTGCAGGGCTTGCAAACTATTACAGACTACAAAGGGAAGCGCAGCCGAGAGCTGCCCAGTGACATGAGCCTACCAGACAAGCTAAATTACTTCTGTGCTCGCTTCAAGGCAAGTAACACTGAAACATGCATAAGAGCAACAGCTGTTCCGGACGAGTGTGTGATCACGTCCTCTGCAGCCGATGTGAGTTAGACCTTTAAACAGGTCAACATTCACAAGGCCCGATGGATTACCAGGACGTATACTCCACGCATGCGCTGACCAACTGACAAGTGTCTTCACTGACATTTTCTGAGTCTGTAATACCAACATGTTTCAAGCATAGTCCCTATGCCTAAATGACTACCGACCTGTAGCCATGAAGTGCTTTGAAAGGCTGGTCAAGGCTCACATTAACACCATTATGTCAGAGACCCTAGACCCACTCCAATTTGCATACCACCCCAACAGATCCACAGATGATGCAATCTCTATTGCACTCCACACTGCCCGTTCCCACCTGGACAAAAGGAACACCTATATGAGAATGCTATTCTTTGACTACAGCTCAGCGTTCAACACCATAGTTGCCCACAAAGCTCATCACTAAACTAAGGACCGTGGGACTAAACACCTCCCTCTGCAACTGGATCCTGGACTTCCTGGCGAGTCTCCCCCAGGAAGTAAGGGTAGGTAACAACACATCTGCCACGCTGATCCTCAACACGGGGGCCACTCAGGGGTGCGTGCTCGGCCCCCTCCTGTACTATCCTGTTCACTCATGACTGCACGGCCAGGCACGACTCCAACACCATCATTAAATTTGCCGATGGCACAATAGTGATAGGCCTGATCACCGATAGCAACGACACAGCCTATAGGGAGGAGGTCAGAGACCTGACCGTGTGGTGCAAGGACAACAACCTCTCCCTCAAAGTGATCAAGACAAAGGAGATGACTGTGGACTAAAAAAATATATATATATAAATGGACTACAGGAAAAGGAGGACCGAGCACACCCCCATTCTCATCGACAGGGCTGCTGTGGAGCAGGTTGAGAGCTTCAAGTTCCTTGGCGTCCACATCACCAACAAACTAACATGGTCCAAGCACACCAAGACAGTTGTGAAGAGGGCATGACAAAACGTATTCCCCCTCAGGAGACTGAAAAGATTTGGCATGGGACCAAAAGGTTTTACAGCTGCATCATCGAGAGCATCCTGATGGATTGCATCACTGCCTGGTATGGCAACTGCTCGGCCTACAAGGCACTACAGTACATCACTGGGGCCAAGCTTCCTGCCACCCAGGACCTCTATACCAGGCAGTGTCAGAGGAAGGCCCTAAAAATTGTCAAAGACTCCAGCCACCCTAGTCATAGACTGTCTGCTACCGCACGGCAAGCGGTACCGGAGCGCCAAGTCTAGGTCCAAGAGGCTTCTAAACAGCTTCTACCCCCAAGCCATACGACTCCTGAACATCTAATCAAATGGCTACCCAGACTATTTGCACTGCCCCCCTTTACAATGCTGCTGCTCTCTGTTATTATCTTTGCATAGTCACTTTAATAACTCTACCTACATGTACATATTACCGCAATTACCTCGACTAACTGGTGCCCCTGCACATTGACTCTGTACCGGTATGCCCTATATATAGCCTCGCTATTGTTATTTTACTGCTGCTCTTACATGATTGGTTACTTCTATTTCTTCTTTTTTTAGGTATTTTTTATTAAACTGCATTGATGGTTAAGAGCTTGTAAATAGGCATTTCACTGTAAGGTCTACTACGCCTGTTGTATTCGGCGCATGTGACAAACTAATTTTGATTTGATTTGATCATCTCTTACCCTAGCCTGGGTACATTCTGTTTGTGCCATTGTGTTGACATGTTGACATGATACCAGATCTGGGACCAGTCTAATCTCACCCTAAAATCCTGAAATAACAAATCCTCAACATGAGGGCCCTCTGTGTCTACTGCTGAAACAGGAATCTTTACAAAGTACTAATGCTTAACAATATGGTCTTTGCAAAATGTCAGCACCTCTTTTTCAGTTTGTCTCAGACCGAAGAGGGAATTGCTAAACTGAGGGGCAGCAGTAGAATATACAGAGAGGGACGGTGAGAGGACAACAATGGTAGTGTAACCTATGTGAGTTATGACCAACTCATACTCATTTGCATTCTGGGTAAGTAGTGAGAATGAACACTTTACTTTATGCCATTTGCTATGCAGCGGCAGTGAAAGAGTTAAGGACGGTGTCTTGTGCACTGGAGGGCGATGAGTGAGTTATCTGCTTTCCACCACAGGAGCAGAAAATGACAGAGGGTTTTCTCTGGGGGAACTTCCAGAGTTCATATAGTCTGCCTGACTGCAGAAGGTACGGAGGCACGGAGACAGAGGAGGTGAGTGAACAGCTATGGTCTAAAGATGTTATTGTATCTCACAAAGACTCAAATGATGGATCAATGACATGTGATGGTGATATGCTACATATTGAATGTGCATTGTGTTTCTTACATTGTCTTACTGATTCAGCAGCTTGCTGTCTTCTCCAGTTTCTCTGTCTAAGATCGTATCAAAGTGATAAATTACATTCATGTTTATGAGCAATCTGTCAACGCTATGAGACTAATGTAAATGCATTAAGGGCCCATCCAATTGTGTCTGAGGAACACTCTGGGTAAAGCTGCGTTGCGCTCGTGCATGACTGCACTGTTTTGTTTTTCTCTCCCAGGCCCAAACACTGTGAGGAAGATGAGGAGAGGAGACACCCCTCTGCTAAAGCAGCAGTCAAGCCCCTGTTTGGCAAAGGGTAAGCTTGCTCTCGACCTTCCTCCCCCTCATTCCTTTTCTCTCCCTCTCTCAGGCGTATTCATTCACTCAATCTCTCACATGCTCTCTCACTCATACATGTAGACCCTCAGACATGTAGACATCAGCCCTATAAATAAAATAACACCACTCCAACAAGTGCTCATAAAGGTTGATCACCTCTACTGTACTCTCTTAAAATATCTTTAGCCAGGGTGATAAGTGTCTTTCTCATACACAGACTGACAGAGATGTAGTTTACCTTCTCTTATAGAGGTGTCTTTGACAGAAGGTACAGTCATTCAGGACTGCACCCCCACCAGAGACAGCAGGCTGGTGTTTGAGAGAGCCCAGAGAGGACATGATAAAAACAGTGTGTGACAGCTGTGTCTGAGGCAAGAGAATTACTAATGGCTGGAGTGATTTCTGAACGTTCCTGCACAGGGACAGGGGGCGCTACAGTAAATTATCCAACACTGACAGGAAGATAGCAGGGATACAATGACCAGACCATTAGGAAACAACCCATCCAGGAGAAGCTCAAATTCCTTTTTGCCCCAATGTGCTAACATCATTGTATCAAAATGCCATTTGCAGACTCACAGGAGCTTCCTGGGACGTACAGAGGCTTAGAACAACATATACAACTGATCATGGCTCAGTTCTCTCTCATTCTCTCTGTCTCTCAGTCCCCACATCCTGCTATCATCCTGCAGGGTAGCCTAGTGGTTAGAGCGTGTGACTAATAACCCGGAAGGTTGCGAGTTCAAACCCCCGAGCTGACAAGGTACAACTCTGTCGTTCTGCCCCTGAACAGGCAGTTAACCCACTGTTCCTAGGCGGTCATTGAAAACAAGAATTTGATCTTAACTGACTTGCCTGGTTAAATAAAGGTCAAATAAAAAATAAAAATAAATAAGTACATCAGTGCAGAGTGGGAACCATTGAGATCAGACTGTGTCTGTGCCTACATTCATCTCCTCTAATGCTCTCTATGGAGCTGCAGCAGAAATCCCCTCAGTCACATGATCTAATGCTCCCAAAACCAGATGTGCAGATCAATAATAGGAAGTCAGCTCCAATGCAGAACAACATTATTTATCCATGTAATGAAGTGCTGAATGAAATATAGAGCAAGCTGAATGACATTGTTGCTGTCCAAAGATAAATCATTCTGCTGTGAGGCAGGTCAGGTAAAAATACACAAGGATTGTTAACATTGCGACCTGCAGGTTGGTGTGTGTGTGTGTGTTTAAGCAGAGGGGGCTGGACAGGCAGCTGGGATGTGAGTTGTAGTCATGTGGGGTTAATCAGAGCTGCAGCAGTTGTCCATTGGGGGAACAACAGGACCTTATCGACAACACTGAGTTTAATCTGCCCTACATCTCTCTTTCTGGAGGTCTACTAGGAAACGCTGAACAACACCAGTACCAGGTAGAAAATTGAGTCCTATGTCATGTGTTTGCCGCATACACTACAAGCTATGTGAGTGTCTCTGCCAAAGCCAGTGTCAGATAGGATCAGCCTGGACTGAAATCACACAGATCAGGGTAGAGGGTCCTATAAGGTTTCAAATTGGCAGCTTTGAGCATGATCGTGAAGGACAGTGTGTGCACGGGTAAACATGGGTTTGTGGGTCACTGTTTTGTCATCACCTATTCTAATGTGTGAGGTAGTCTGATCCTTTACTGAGGATTATTACCCATCAGCTGACTGACACGATGCCAGAGAACTACAGCAGGATTATTAATTCTAACACTATGCACCTAAACCAAGGTCAGTCAGAGCTGAGATCATGTGTGCGGGTGGGTCTGTCGAGGCTCTGAGGCAAAGTAGTGATGCATGGCTGCGCAGCGGCAGTCCTCTCAATCAGGGCTGCCTGGGTAATGTTTACAATAAATGCAACAGCTGCATAGCTTGCTATCTGGCTCCTTAAGGAGGAAGGCTGCGGATGTATCACTGTCCCAAAGGTGGAGATGAGTGTATGAGGAGTGTTTGTGTGTGAGTGTGTGTGAGTCCAGCCAGCTGGGGGGAGTGCTGGTGGCTCGGCTCTGGGCTCTCTCTTTGTTGACAGCCAGTTGTGACATATCCCAAGGATCAGTGGCTCTGTCGACATGATGCCATTGGCTTCTTAAAATAGATAGAGAAGGACACTCAAAGAAAACAGAACCGCGGTCGTGAACCACGGCAGGCTCAGAGTGGGACCGACCCACATCGCAGCCAGCCCGTCAGAGTCAGGCGACCAGCCTGTTAGCCAGTCTCTACCGCAGAGAGACTGTACAGAGACACTGTGATCCTAGCTGAGATTTCCATCATCAGGACTCCCAGTGGAGACTGTACAGCACAGAGAAATGGCTGTGAACAGACCGGAAGGTAAGGCACATAGCAGATAACAAGTATAGGTACACTATAAACTGTTCTAGCAGCTAGAGACTCGGAAACTATTGTGTTGCTGTTTGAGAGAATGTGATTAAGTCCATAACGTGTGATGGAAATGAGATGGCTATTACTCTGGGAGGAATACTGATGGCTGTTTGGTGTCTCTGACTAAGAAAATTGTGTATAACTGATGCTGAGGCAGCAGTATAAGCAGAGAGAATGAGAGAGAGAGAGAGAGAGAGAGAGAGAGAGAGAGAGAGAGAGAGAGAGAGAGAGACTGTGCGTGTGTGTGTGTGTGTGTGTGTGTGTGTGTGTGTGTGTGTGTGTGT